>NC_084618.1:45922840-46222840 GCF_033978795.1 Nerophis ophidion
TACATGGAGTTGCATAATATACAGTATGGCGATATAACCCAATGGTAAGTATAACTATGCCAAGAGATGACCAATAGTGTTGAAAAATGTTGCGATCCGCTGCTCGGGTCTACACATATTATTTATTATTCCATTTTGTATATCTCTCCATCTGACTCCTTATTTCCTGTTTGCTTTGTCACCATGGTGACTCATCAGTCCACCTGCTAGTGTCGGTTCCCGCACACCTGCTACTCATTATCACTCTGCTATATAAGCCTCGCTCCTTTTCTTTGTTCAGTCTGGGTCCATAAGAGTTGCTCACATGCAACAAGTGAAGACTGCTCTTCTCGGTACGTTTATTCTCGCCAGCTCATATGCTAAACCACCTGCCTTTTCTTAGCTCACATGCTAATTGTCTGTGTTTTTACATTTTTGTGCTTTCATGCCAAGTCTAGTTTTCTGTTTGTATTTCCTAGTTTTCATACTAGCGTTTTTGGTTTGCCTTTTTTATTAGCTCCAGTCAGAGCTCTCTTTTTGTTAAATAAATCTTTTAAGATCTTACCTTTGTTGTGTTCACGTCAACGCATCCTCGAGGGAATTGAACCCGGCACCTCGATGCCCACCAGTCCTTACAGAAAAATACACTTATCCGCAGGTTAAGGAGAAAATTCGTACCTACTTGAATTTTTGTTGACGGCCACCAACGTCTAAAGTCACTATAGTATAGTAGTCGAACTTCGGAACATTGAGCAACATTGAACAATGCAACTATCTATATTACAGAGAGATAACCAAGAATGCCATTGCTGTACAGTACTAAATGACTTCCCCCTATATCCAGAACTCTTCACCCTGCAGCCTGGGGCACTTAATACTGTAGTAATGGCAGGGAGTAGCAGCTCAGAACAGCCATCCTGGCAGAAACCAATTCCCGTTGCAGCAATCTAATTCTGTCAGTCATTCCCAACAGCACTTTGCAATAGGTGGAGAGCAAAAGTAGAATTCCCTTGTTTATTTTAGTAGTGGTGGACACCACAATTTTCTTTTCATCACGATGCTATGGAATTCAAAAATATTAAAATTGTTCAATCTGTAAAAGAATGTTTTATACACACTTCATATTCAGTGTA
Source organism: Nerophis ophidion (assembly GCF_033978795.1). NCBI lineage: Eukaryota > Metazoa > Chordata > Actinopteri > Syngnathiformes > Syngnathidae > Nerophis > Nerophis ophidion. The sequence continues at coordinate 45,923,953 of NC_084618.1, forward strand.
AATAATTTTGGATGCAAGCCAAGTGAGTACCAAATGATCCATATAAATCATTTTAAGCACCTGCTGAATACTCAATTTACATTCATTGAATATTTGGATGGTTTCCAGCGGAGAAACTCATTTTTCACTGAACATGTAGGGGAAAAAAACCTGTGTTGTTTTGGCCATTTCTTGAAACTGCTAAACATTCCAAGAAAAAAAGGTATCTGTGACCCTGCCAACAGACACAGCAAGAAACACGTTCCAGCCATTGGCAGAGACCGAATTAGATCTTATTGGTGCAAATATCCAACGCAGAGAACGATTCCGAACTGGTAAGTGGGACTAAGCATCGTACAAGGAATTTTAATCATTTGGATAGTTGGGTAGAAACTGTTCAGTTTATTTATTTGGGTGTTTATTTACTGTGTGTTCATACCAATATTATTGTGTTCTTAATGCTTAATGTTTTCTAATATGATATATATTATACCTAAACCTATACCGCCCCTGTATCCTGGTGTCTTGGGGCGGTATAGCTCGGTTGGTTGAGTGGCCGTGCCAGCAATTTCAGGGTTGCAGGTTCAATCCCCGCTTCCGCCAACGTTGTCAATGCCACTGTGTCCTTGGGCAAGACACTTTACCCACCTGCTCCCATAGTGCCACCCACACTGGTTTAAATGTAACTAGGATATTGGGTTTCACAATGTAAAGGGCTTTGAGTCACTTGAGGAAAAAGTGTTATATAAATATAATTCACTACAGTAGATACTGAGGGCTACGTTCTTACTGCAGGGTCAGTTCTCATTTGTTTGTTCATATGTGATACATATCTGATTTTCTCATGTCAGTGTGAACAGTCCCATTCCAATTTTTACAAAAGTGAAACCTCTTTTCATATGTAATTCAGTCTGGACACTTGAGTCGGTATCATCCAAGCAATATATACGTCATTATACGGCGTCAAACTTCATGACTCCTTGCAAAAATAGAAAACATTGGTGGTTGACAAAGCGGAAAACAGTGAGTGGCGAAAGTAAGTTGTTATGAAACTTGCGCTAACATCACTCCACTCTTCCGATGACTCACCCCAGCTCCTCGGAACAGACCTGCAGCAAATGCCCCACAAACTGCAACAGCCAAAATGTTTTCCCCCTTCTTCCTTAATCTCTTACACAAAATATTTTGGTAAAGAAAATGTTGACCTTGGTTACACAAAATCCTTAAAATGGCCACAACATGTGCTTGGACTGAGCCTTACCAAAATGTTGGCAATGTTTATTCTGCAAAGTTCCTGACATATTCAGTGAACTTGTTTTGTATTGGCACATGACGATGTAAATACAAAATGTTTACAGAAATTCCAACTACTGCTCTCAAATGTTTGGCCACTTAATAAACTGGTTCAAAAACAACTACAGAAAAAAATTAAGATTTCAATCATTCAAGAACAGAGACATCGCTCAATGGCTTCACACTGTCTAACCATCCAGACAGAAAGGAAGGTTTCAAGTGTAACTGTCAGGCTTGTCACTGACCGTTTGGTTATGTTTTGGTTTTTCCTCTGTCTTTGCTTTATTTCCTGTCAGCGCTCTTATTTTACTTCGTTTTTCCTTCACGTCTACCTGAGCGCTTGTTTTCCTCACCTGTATCTGATTGGCAGTCTGGCACACCTGGTGCCAATTGCCAATCAGGCTACTATTTATGCCTGCCTTGCCATCCAGTCAGTGCTGGAGTATTGAGAGCTGTTTGCAGTTTGCTGTCTCGTAGTTCCTTGTTTCCTGTTTGCTGGTTCCTGTTTCCTGTTTCCTGTGTGCTGTCACCTGTTTCCTGGTATCCTGTTATCCTGGTTCCTGGTTCGTGTTTTCCCTGCATTTTGGACATTAAAATCACGTTTTCCTGCATCAAGCCTGCCATCTCTGCATCTTGGGGTTCGTCACCAACACTTCCTGACAGTAACAAGTTCAAAGTTTCAATTTAGTCTGTAAATGCTGACAGAGCAGTAAAGGTCAAAGTTCTCCAAATTCAGTCCCTTCATAAATATATATATATATATAATTTCATGGTAGTTTTACCTCACTGTCTTTTATTAACTTTTACGCTGACACTTTTTAATGTTAATGTCACTTTTTCTTTCTGCTTTTTTTACGCTGCAAAACCAATGTACTTTCGGGTACAAATAAAGTCACTTTAATCCTTGAACTTGTACTTTCAACAGAGAAACTAGCTCATTCACACTTTTTCCTGCCAATATAGTGTTTATTTTGGTTTGGATTATGCTTGTTGTATGCTGCGATGTGTAATGTTGTCTCTTGGATCTCTATTTGCGCACCTTGTTACAGTTGCTATGTGTTACGTTCCTGCACTACTGGAGTTAAATCTGTTCTATATATATATATATATATATATATGTATATATATATATATATATATATATATATATATATATATATATACATATATATATATATATATATATATATATATATTAGGGGTGGCAAATTAATGTGTTAATTACGAGTTAATTCATCACTCTATTAACGCCGACAATTATTTTATCGCACATTTGCGTATGTTGTTTACATGCTTTTATTTTGTTAACGCCTTTTCTTATAAAGTTGGCGGCGCCCGGACGGGCTTCGGCGTGGAGGAGCTCTTGCTAAAGATGGAACATTTGGCAAAAATACCGGACAATTCTGCAAATTTCATGGCTGGCTTACAGCGTGGTCACTCCGGGATCACTTACGACCGCCAGACAATTCTGGATGTGGATAGATCGGGCCGTTTTGGACTGAATGACGCTTGCTTGCTAGACCGGCTAGCTAGCATGGGAATACTTTGCCGGCTACATCCAGCGGCCTGTGAAGCAGCGGAGTATATGTGTTGTCTGTCTATTTATGAATCATGCAGACGAGGAGTTTTGGCTGAGTTCTTAACGTTTCCTTTCAGAGCGTGCATATCACAACATACAAGATGCTGTTATGGCGACACAACCTATACCGGGCTACCGCGCATGCTCGTCACTCATGTTGCATGCTGGGTAGGGTAGTTATTTTTTTCCCTGGCTCATTACATCACAATATAGTACCAGGTATATGATGCGTTCAGTTTATTAAAGCACCAAGCAAACAATCGGAAAATTCCCATCATATCAATTCCTAGATATGGTCTTAATTATTTTAAGTGTACTACACAAAATAAACACAACAGTATTAATATTGCTACTACAGATAATTTGATCAAAAATTCCCTAAAACAGCCCTGTAATATAGGTTTTTTAAACATAAGATCCCTGATAAAAAAAATGTTTCTGCTGTTACCTCAGAAATTGCCTGTTCAGATGTTACGATTGTGGCTCAGAGATTTGTATGTAGATTATATTTATTTTCCATAACAAACATGATAACTTAAATAACCTGGCAGTGGCAATAAGCTCAAATGTTTGTATTTACATTTTTTGAGTTGATTTTCATAAAATATGCTATTTAACTGCTACTGTTTAACAAGGACTGATTTAAATTGTGTTTGCACAACAAATGTTTTGGCGCTTTTGTTCATGTGGGGGAATATTCCAATAAAGGTGCACTACACACTACTTTTGAATTCATTATTGGGCTTTGTGTATACAATGCAGCTAAACGCAATTAATCGGAGAAATGGTGCGATTAACTTCGATTAAAATTTTTAATCGTTGCCCAGCCCTAATATATATGTATATATATATTAAAAATCATGGAGGGGTCTGAAATGTGTGTGTATATATATATATATATATATATATATATATATATATATATATATATATATATATATATATATATTAGGGGGGGTAGAACAGATCGATTTGAATTCGAATCGAATACGTTGTGCGATTCAGAATCTATTTTCATTTTTAAAAATCGATTTAGAAAAAAAAAATAAAAAAATTAAAATATGTATATATATATATATATATATATATATATATATATATATATATTTTTTTTTTTTTTTTTTTTAATCAATCCAACAAAACAATACACAGAAATACCATAACAATGCAATCCAATTCCAAAACCAAACCTGACCCAACAACACTCAGAACTGCAATAAAGACACAAACACGACACAGAACAAACCAAAAGTAGTAAAACAAAAATTAATATTATCAACAACAGTATCAATATTAGTTATAATTTCAGCATAGCAGTGATTAAAAATCCCTCATTGACATTATCATTAGACATTTATAAAAATAAAAAAATAACAATAGTGTCACAGTGGCTTACACTTGCATCGCATCTCATAAGCTTGACAACAAACTGTGTCCAATGTTTTCACAAAGATAAAATAAGTCATATTTTTGGTTCGTTTAATAGTTAAAACACATTTACATTATTGCAATCAGTTGATAAAACATTGTCCTTTACAATTATAAAAGTTTTATTTTTAAAATCTACTACTCTGCTAGCATGTCAGCAGACTGGGGTAGATCCTGCTTAAATCTTATGTATTGAATGAATACAGAATTGTTTTGAATCTGAAAAATATCGTTCTTTAATCGAGTATCGAATCGAATCGAAAAAAATCGATATATTATTGAATCGTGACCCCAAGGATCGATATTGAATCGAATCGTGGGACACCCAAAGATTCACAGCCCTAATATATATACATATATATGATTTTTAAGTTGGAAAACTTGCAAAATAGTAGGCTGTTTTGTTCAAATACTTATTTTCTTCAATGTATGTATATATATATATATATATATATATATATATATATATATATATATATATGCCTCCCACCAGTTGGCAGTAGCTGGAAGTCACCTAAAGAGGGTGAAAGATTTCTGCTGTAATTGTCCTCTGTAATCAATCCTCTGTACCTGCCTGGTGTTCAGGGACTCCAAAGGCCCCTTCTACACTAAGACGGATACATATAAGACACATAAGCTTAGCCTTGTCCACACACGCACAACGGTCGTTTAAAACCTTCGAGCCCACGCCTTCCGCCGGCGCAACGCGACCTAGTACGCATATGCACATGTCATAGTCACACCCAGTGTTACTTTGTGTGCAAGTTCTTAAATTAAATTTAACTTATCTGAACAAAAATCAGTGTTGTGGTATTTCAATTAACTGGATTCCAGTGTGCTGTGGGGCTCTATTGAGGGATTTCTAATCACTGCTATGTTTGAATTATTTTTAATATTTTTAATGTTGTTGATAGTATTCATTTTTGTTTAAATACTTTTGGATTGTGTGTCCTCTGTTGATTGCTATTTTAATTGTTGCTGGGCCTGACTTCATCCGACGTGTTAGACAAAGGACTAAAAAGGCAGCCATTCTGTACATTTGCTTGGGAAAGTTATAATCTGCCTGCATGCAAAGAAAACCTTATACAGGTCAATGAAAAAAATAAGGTTTTAATTTTAGATTTCTGAGGGTAAGAATAAAATTATCATGAATGGTGTGATAAAATTGATACAAAGAGAAAATGTATATAAAAAAATGGTATGGGAAAGAAATTGAACGAGCACAAGAGTGCAAGTTGGAAGGGGGAGCAAAAGAGAGGGCCGGGCATCTTAAACTAATGAGATATTGATCTGGGAGATACACACCTCCTTCAGGGCTTCCGGCTGACACTCAGATAAATGGGTAGTCATTCATTACCCAGAGAGAAAGATATAACGCTTATGCATAAAGAGAGAGCAAGTTGTGGATGGCACTAGAAGGAGGGGAAACACAAAAACAAAAACGTGAATGTGAGTAGAGATTAGATGAATATATTTTAAGGGTCAGACAACAGCGGAGAGGTGAAATGGATTCAGAGGAATGGTTATGACTATGGTGGAGGCTCTAATAGAGATCAGTGCCATCCTGCAGTCACATAATGCAGCCACAGACTCATACTCTGATTTTTTATGGAATGTGTGTGCGTATGTAATTAGTGTGTAGAGTACCCAAAATTTGTACTCAAGCAAGAGTACCGTTACTTTAGCATAATATGACTCAAGTAAAAGTGAAATGCCCATCCATCCATTTTTCTACCGCATATTCCCTTTGGGCGCTGGAGCCTATCTCAGCTACAATCGGGCGGAAGGCTGGGTACACCCTGAACAAGTCGCCACCACATCCCAAGGCCAACACAGATAGACAGACAACATTCACACTCACATTCACACACTAGGGCCAATTTAGTGTTGCCAATCAACCTATCCCCAGGTGCATGTCTTTGGAGATGGGCGGAAGCCGGAGTACCGAAAGGGAACCCACGCAGTCATGGGGAGAACATGCAAACTCAGGATCGAAACCAAGACCTTCGTATTGTGAGGCATTACCCCCTGTACCACTGTGCTGCCCAAAAGTAAATTGTAGTTATCAAATAATTACTTGAGTAGGAGTAAGTATTCCCTTAAAAAATTGATTAAGTATGAAATCCAAGATGGCGGCGCCCGGACGGGCAGCGTCCTCGAGGGGCTCTTGCTAAAGACGGAACATTTGGCAGAAATACCGGACAATTCTACAAACTTTATGGCTGGCTCACATCGTGGTCACTCCGTGATCACGTACGACCGCCAGACACTTCTGGATGTGGACATATCGGGCCGTTTTGGACTGATAGACGCGTGCGTGCTAAACATGCTAACTAGCATGGGAATACGTCGGCGGCTACATCCAGCGGCCTGTGAAGCAGGGGAGTCTAGTAGCAGCGGGGGCCGTCTACGGAGCAGACGCCAGCGGTGTGATCGGAAACCCGGATGTCGAGCGGGGCTAAAAATAAAAGCAGAAGGCTAATCCCCACAGAACACCACTTCCCTCCATCCTGAAGACGGATTTAAATGGAAAATGCGAGACTACTGGTCTGGGTAAGGAGTCAGTTAAATTAGAACACGTTTTTTCTGCTTTGAGTGTTTCAGAGTTGGACATGTGTTTTACCGAGGTGGCTAACTATGATGCGTGCAGTTTATCAAAGCAACAAACAAACAATCGGAAAATCCCCGTTACTGAGGTGGCTAACCATGATGCGTGCAGTTTATCAAAGCAACAATCAAACAATCGGAAAATTCATGTCGTATCAATTCCTAGATATGGTCGTAACTATACTAAATGCACTGGGCATAATAAACACAACATTATTAATATTGCTACTACGGATAATTTGATCAAAAATTCCCTAAAACAGCCCACTACCTATAATATAGGTTTTTTAAACATAAGATCATTGTCTCCCAAGACGTTGTTAGTTAATGATATTATCAGAGACAACAATCTTAACGTCATCGGTCTCAGCGAAACCTGGCTTAAACCAAACGACTTTTTTGCGCTAAATGAGGCATGTCTTCCTAACTTTACACATGCGCATATTGCCCGTCCGCTTAAAAGGGGTGGGGGGGTCGCACTAATATACAACGAAAACTTTAACCTTAGTCCTAACATAAATAATAAATATAAATCGTTTGAGGTGCTTACTATGAAGTCTGTCACACCGCTGCCTCTACACCTGGCTGTTATCTACCGCCCCCCAGGGCCCTATTCGGACTTTATCAATGCATTCTCAGAGTTCATTGCTGATCTAGTGACACAGGCCGATAATATAATCATAATGGGGGACTTTAATATCCATATGAATACCCCATCGGACCCACCGTGCATAGCGCTCCAGACTGTAATTGATAGCTGTGGTCTCACACAAATAATAAATGAACCCACGCATCGCAACGGTAATACGATAGACCTAGTGCTTGTCAGGGGTATCACCGTCTCCAAAGTTACGATACTCCCGTATACTAAAGTATTGTCCGATCATTACCTTATAAAATTCGAGGTTCAGACGCATGTTCGTCAAACTAATAATAATAATAACTGCTATAGCAGCCGCAACATTAATACAGCCACAACGACAACTCTTGCTGACCTACTGCCCTCGGTAATGGCACCATTCCCAAAGTATGTGGGCTCTATTGATAACCTCACTAACAACTTTAACGACACCCTGCGGGAAACCATTGATAACATAGCACCGCTAAAGTTAAAAAAGGCTCCAAAAAAGCGCACCCCGTGGTTTACAGAAGAAACTAGAGCTCAGAAATTATTATGTAGAAAGTTGGAACGCAAATGGCGCACGACTAAACTTGAGGTGCACCATCAAGCATGGAGTGATGGTTTAATAACTTATAAACGCATGCTTACCTTAGCTAAAGCTAAATATTACTCAAATCTTATCCACCGTAATAAAAACGATCCTAAATTTTTGTTTAGTACGGTAGCATCGCTAACCCAACAAGGGACCCCTTCCAGTAGCTCCACCCACTCAGCTGATGACTTTATGCAATTCTTTAGTAAGAAAATTGAAGTCATTAGAAAGGAGATTAAAGACAATGCGTCCCAGCTACAACGGGGTTCTATTAACACTGATACGATTGTATATACGGCGGATACTGCCCTCCAAAATAGTTTCTCTCGTTTTGAGGAAATAACATTAGAGGAATTGTTACAACGTGTAAATGGAATAAAACAGACAACATGTTTACTTGACCCTCTTCCTGGGAAACTGATCAAGGAGCTCTTTGTATTATTAGGTCCATCAGTGCTAAATATTATAAACTTATCACTTTCCTCGGGCACTGTAACTCTAGCATTCAAAAAAGCGGTTATTCATCCTCTTCTTAAAAGACCTAACCTCGATCCTGACCTCATGGTAAACTACCGACCGGTGTCTCACCTTCCCTTTATTTCAAAAATCTTTGAAAAAATTGTTGCGGAGCAGTTAAATGAACACTTAGCGTCTAACAATCTATGTGAAACCTTTCAATCCGGTTTCAGGGCAAATCACTCCACGGAGACAGCCCTCGCAAAAATGACTAATGATCTATTGCTAACGATGGATTCTGAAGCGTCATCTATGTTGCTGCTCCTCGATCTTAGCGCTGCTTTCGATACCGTCGATCATAATATTTTATTAGAACGTATCAAAACACGAATTGGTATGTCAGACTTAGCCCTGTCTTGGTTTAACTCTTATCTTACTGATAGGATGCAGTGTGTCTCCCATAACAATGTGACCTCGGACTACGTTAAGGTAACGTGTGGAGTTCCCCAGGGTTCGGTCCTTGGCCCTGCACTCTTCAGCATCTACATGCTGCCACTAGGTGACATCATACGCAAATACGGTATTAGCTTTCACTGTTATGCTGATGACACCCAACTCTACATGCCCCTAAAGCTGACCAACACGCCGGATTGTAGTCAGCTGGAGGCGTGTCTTAATGAAATTAAACAGTGGATGTCCGCTAACTTTTTGCAACTCAACGCCAAAAAAACGGAAATGCTGATTATCGGTCCTGCTAGACACCGAACTCTATTTAATAATACAACTAACATTTGACAACCAAACAATTAAACAAGGCGACACGGTAAAGAATTTGGGTATTATCTTCGACCCAACTCTCTCCTTTGAGGCACACATTAAAAGCGTTACTAAAACGGCCTTCTTTCATCTCCGTAATATCGCTAAAATTCGCTCCATTCTGTCCACTAAAGACGCAGAGATCATTATCCATGCGTTTTTTACGTCTCGCCTCGACTACTGTAGCGTATTATTTTCGGGTCTCCCCATGTCTAGCATTAAAAGATTACAGTTGGTACAAAATGCGGCTGCTAGACTTTTGACAAGAACACGAAAGTTTGATCACATTACGCCTGTACTGGCTCACCTGCACTGGCTTCCTGTGCACTTAAGATGTGACTTTAAGGTTTTACTACTTACGTATAAAATACTACACGGTCTAGCTCCATCCTATCTTGCCGATTGTATTGTACCATATGTCCCGGCAAGAAATCTGCGTTCAAAGGACTCCGGCTTATTAGTGATTCCAAAAGCCCCAAAAAAGTCTGCGGGCTATAGAGCGTTTTCCGTTCGGGGTCCAGTACTCTGGAATGCCCTCCCGGTAACAGTTCGAGATGCCACCTCAGTAGAAGCATTTAAGTCTCACCTTAAAACTCATCTGTATACTCTAGCCTTTAAATAGACTCCCTTTTTAGACCAGTTAAATAAATAAATAAATAAATGGGTTGTACTTGTATAGCGCTTTTCTACATTCAAGGTACTCAAAGCGCTTTGACACTACTTCCACATTTACCCATTCACACACACATTCACACACTGATGGAGGGAGCTGCCATGCAAGGCGCCAACCAGCACCCATCAGGAGCAAGGGTGAAGTGTTTTGCTCAGGACACAACGGACGTGACGAGGTTGGTTCTAGGTGGTATTTGAACCAGTTACCCTCGGGTTGCGCACGGCCACTCTCCCACTGCGCCACGCCGTCCCTAGTTGATCTGCCGTTTCTTTTCTTTTTCTTCTATGTCCCACTCTCCCTTGTGGAGGGGGTCCGGTCCGATCCGGTGGCCATGTACTGCTTGCCTGTGTATCGGCTGGGGACATCGCTGCGCTGCTGATCCGCCTCCGCTTGTGATGGTTTCCTGCTGGCTCCGCTGTGAACAGGACTCTCGCTGCTGTGTTGGATCCGCTTTGGACTGGACTCTCGCGACTGTGTTGGATCCATTGTGGATTGAACTCTCACAGTATCATGTTAGACCCGCTCGACATCCATTGCTTTCCTCCTCTCTAAGGTTCTCATAGTCATCATTGTCACTGACGTCCCACTGGGTCATTATTGTCACCGATGTCCCACTGGGTGTGAGTTTTCCTTGCCCTTATGTGGGCCTACCGAGGATGTCGTGGTGGTTTGTGCAGCCCTTTGAGACACTAGTGATTTAGGGCTATATAAGTAAACATTGATTGATTGATTGATAAGTATTGAGTAACTTTTTATTTAATTAGTAGCTGTTTTTTAATGGTTCTTTGACTACAATTGTAATTGATGTGAGTGTGCGTGTGTAAAACACAACAATTGTATACTCATTTTTTAGACCTGTTGATCTGCCGTTTCTTTTCTTTTTCTCCTATGTCCCACTCTCCCTTGTGGAGGGGGTCCGGTCCGATGGCCATGGATGACGTACTGGCTGTCCAGAGTCGGGACCCAGGAAGGACCACTCGTCCAAAGTCGGGACCCAGGAAGGACCGCTTGCCTGTGTATCGGCTTGGGACATCTCTGCGCTGCTGATCCGCCTCCGCTTGGGATGGTTTCCTGCTGGCTCTGCTGTGGACAGGACTCTTGTTGCTGTGTTGGATCCGCTTTGGACTGGAATCTCGCGGCTGTGTTGGATCCATTATGGATTGAACTTTCACAGTATCATGTTAGACCCGCTCGACATCCATTGCTTTCGTCCTCTCCAAGGTTCTCATAGTCATCATTTTCACCGACGTCACACTGGGTGTGAGTTTTCCTTGCCCTTATGTGGGCCTACCGAGGATGTCGTAGTGGTTTGTGTTGTGGTTTGTGCAGCCCTTTGAGACACTAGTGATTTAGGGCTATATTAGTAAACATTGAATGATTGATTGATATACAATTTATTGTTGTCTTTAGTTGGAAGTGGAATTTTTGTAGGCTGAAATGTGAACATGTCTACTGACACAGTTGACAGCACATAATATGAATGTTGTTTTTAGTAGTTTGAAAGTAGTCATTGAAGATTTGTGCTGCCCTGTTTGACATCATGTCACTTTTACAGTCGTTTTAATGCACAAAATTATTCTGATTTGTCAAATAATTCAGCTTCTTCTATTTTCGCACCTATATGTGAAGTTTTAGTTTCAATGCTCTTATCTGATGTGACTAATGGCCATACGCAGTGTGTCTCTCATACTCTAGGGGGGTGATTGTGGTCATTTCAGCGTGTTTAGCTATGTGGTAACATAAATTTAGTAGAAGAAGAGAACGCTCCATGCTAATAAGCGAGCCCAAGTAACTTTGAAGCTTCGGATGTAACAGATAACTACAATTTTTCACTGCTATTTAGTGTTGTTGTTTATATATAAATGTTTTTAAGTGACACTTGTGATTATTGGGATTATCAGAGACATACAAAAAGATTACTATTTTAGTCAGCTGTTTTAGGAGGTTTCTGCTTACCAGTTGTCTCAAACTTCTCAAACTGCTGGCGTCATGCCACATAATTAAATGATCTTCTTTGGGAACATTCGGACACTTTTTATCATACTTACTATTCGGAGCCAGGTAGAATGCCAGAAAAGTAATGAAACAAAAAAGAATATTATCAACAACAGTATCAATATTAGTTATAATTTCAGCATAGCAGTGATTAAAAATCCCTCATTGACATTATTATCAGTCTTTTTAAAAAAAAAAACCAATAGCTTACACTTGCATCGCATCTCATAAGCTTGACAACACACTGTGTCCAATGTTTTCACAAAGATGAAATAAGTTATATTTTTGTTTTGTTTAATAGTTAAAACAATTTTACATTATTGCAATAAATTGATAAAATATTGTACTATATTATTATAAAAGCTTTTTTTTTTTTTAATCTACTACTCTGCTAGCATATCAGCAGACTGGGGTAAATCCTGATGAAATCCTATGTATTTAAGGAATACAGAATCGTTTTGAATCTGAAAAATATCTTTTTTGAATCGAGAATCGCGTTGAATCGAAAAAATTGATATATTATCGAATCACGACCTCAAGAATCGATATCGAATCGAATCGTGGGACACCCAAATATTCGCAGCCCTAATATATATATATATATATATATATATATATATATATATATATACATATCTATTTCTTGTGCACTAATTTACTGATAGAGTGCACATTTTTAGACCATATGATTTACCTGAGCGGCTAGGAGACACAGAGAGTAACAAGTGGTATGAAATGGATTAGAAAGGACAGATAAAAAAAAATAAGATTAAAAATGAATACAAAAATGTTTTTTTTTTACTTGGGACTTTGATTTTGGACGCTGGCGGGCCATATCCGGCCTGCGAGCTGTAGTTTGGAACCCCTGATTTAAACCTAACTCAAGTAAATGTAACGGAATAAATGCTGCTAGTGCGGTTACCTCAATCCCCACTCAAGATAACAATGAGGTAGGTCTAGCCCAACTGTGCTGAAGTGATAAACCTGTACGTGTGATATAAGACTTGAAATATTCAGCAGTCAAAGCACAACAATGCTCGCTCATGCAAAAGTAAATGCACAATAGAGATGTGTTTTACAATGAATTCATTGTTAAATCATTTATTCGTTGTTCCTATTTTCCTCTTGGTTTAATGAATGAGTGTATCAAGAAAGTAAAGAGAAGCCAACAAAATACATGTGCAGTTAATCCTCTTTTGAACTGTGGTCTTTTAAAGTGTAATGGGCACTAATATGCTGATGCCTGCAATAGAATACAAATAAAATATGGCAGGGTTTGAACTCGGGAGTTTTGTGCAATGTTACAGACCTGTTTTTATTTGCTAATTTCTCAACCTCGGGGGTGTTCAACTTTAAAGGTTCCAGTGTACCTAATTGAACATTGAAAAGATAAACTGTTACATTGGAGAGATGGTGACATTTCAAGCATGGAATTCAAATGCTTTTTTGTGGGTATTTTATGTTCAACAACAACACTGATTTATGACTTCAAAAGTTCACGCTAAGAAAAAAAAAATCTAACTTTTTGGAAAGCAGCAGTTGTTCCTTGGCAGTCTCCCTCCTGTATTTATCATTGCTTATATCGATGCATGTGCTGTGTGCACAATGTTGTCAGCACATGGGGCCACAAAAAGGAAATCTAATGTAGAGCAATCTTCAAAAGATAAGGCCAGACAGACAAGTCCAGTCTTTTCGAAGTTCAGTGATTTCTGCGGCTCGGTTGGAGAGGCTGAGTTGCTCTGTGAGTTTCAAGGTTTATTTTGAGAATGAGGATGCGTAGCTGAAACATACCTGCCTTTGATGCCTCGAATTCTGTATTTTGTTCCTTCTATTGGACAAAGATGAACATTGTTATTGAAGACTAAACAAAGGCAGCACGGTGGGACAGGGGTTAGTGGATGGATGGATGGAAAACTAAACGCAACATTCATTCATACTTAAAGTAGCAAGGGAAGAATAAAACACAGGCCCAAGACGTCCAAGCAACCACCATTAAATGAAAATGATGTGTGTCTTCTAATTCTTAGTACCAATCCATCCATCCATTTTCTACCCTTTGTCCCCTTTGGGGTCGCGGGGAGTCGCTGAAGGCTATCTCAGCTACAATCAGGCAGAAGGCAGCGTACACCCTGGACAAGTCGCCACCTCATAGCAAGGCCAACACAGATAGACAGACAACATTCACACTCACTTTCACACACTAGGGCCAATTTAGTGTTGCCAATTTACCTATCCCCAGGTGCATGTCTTTGGAGGTGCGAGGAAGCCTGAGTACCCGGAAGGAACCCACGCATTCACGGGGAGAACATGCAAACTCCACACAGAACATCCTGAGCCTGGGATTGAACTCAGGACTACTCAGAACCTTCGTATTGTGAGGCGAATGCACTAAACACCGTGCTGAGGTAGGGACCAGTCCAAGGAATATAGTCCAGGTTGTCAGATTAAAAAAGCATTGTGATGCGCGGAGATATCACCTCAGGATAAAGTGGGACCAGACAGGCAGGATTGCAGGTATGAATCTGATTTATTATACAAAAATAAAAGAACACTTATACAAACAGCAAAGTAAAGGCGTGCCGGAGCGCACGAAAAGCTAAAGCTAATAGCTAGCACAAAAAGTCCAAGTAAGTGTCACAGAAGCGCGTGTCAAGCGCACAGAAGCTAAGGCATAACTTAGCACAGAACCGACAAAGCAGAGAAAACCAAACATGACAGGATTCCCCCCCGCCGCTGCAACAGAAGTCTTGGCGAGTGGAACCGCAGAGGCCACATTAGTGGCTGGCGAAGACCAGGGCGCGTCCTGCGAGGAGAACGCCCGGGGTAGGGCCACAGCCGTGGCCGGAGTGGAGGTGGTCTCGTCCGCTGAGGCGGACGCCCGGGGTACGCCCACACCCGTGGCCGACATGGAGGAGGCTTGGCAGCAGCAGATGAAGTTGCGGGGGCTGCAGCCGAAGCAGGCACCGATGCTGGTGTGGATGCCGGCAGAGGAGCAGGTGCTGAGGCCCGCACAGGAGCAGGTGCTGAGGCCGGCAGAGGATCAGGTGCTGAGGCCCGCACAGGAGCAGGTGCTGAGGCCGGCAGAGGATCAGGTGCTGAGGCCGGCAGAGGATCAGGTGCTGAGGCCGGCAGAGGATCAGGTGCAGAGGCCGGCAGAGGATCAGGTGCAGAGGCCGGCAGAGCATCAGGTGCCGAAGCCGGCAGAGGATCAGGTGCCGAAGCCGGCAGAGGATCAGGTGCAGAAGCCGTCAGAGGATCAGGTGCAGAAGCCGGCAGAGGAGCAGGTGCAGAAGCCGGCAGAGGAGCAGGTGCAGAAGCCGGCAGAGGAGCAGGTGCAGAAGCCGGCAGAGGAGCAGGTGCAGAAGCCGGCAGAGGAGCAGGTGCAGAAGCCGGCAGAGGAGCAGGTGCAGAAGCCGGCAGAGGAGCAGGTGCAGAAGCCGGCAGAGGAGCAGGTGCTGAAGCCGGCAGAGGAGCAGGTGCTGAAGCCGGCAGAGGAGCAGGTGCTGAAGCCGGCAGAGGAGCAGGCGTCAGCTTCAGCCGAGGAGCACGGGTCGGCTTCAGCCGAGGAGCAGGTGTCGGCTTCAGTTCCGAAGGGAACTAGGGGAAAGTCTGAGACAAGGGCTAGAACTACGAAGAGGGAAGAGACTAACATTAGGACTCGGGCAAGGACTTGAGTGAGGACCAGGACTTACAACCACACTAGTGCATTTACAAGGGCTTGGGCAAGGACCAGGACTTTCAGTCATACTGGTGCTCGGGCAAGGACTGAGGCAAAGACTAGGACTTACAGTCAAACTGGGGCTCGGACAAGAACTTGGGCAAGGACTAGGGTTACGATGGGGACTACGACCATGAGGGGAATTAGGACTACGACTAGGAAACAGACAAGGACTCAGGCTTGGACTAAGACAAGAACTAGGACTCGGACTACGACTCAGTCTACGAGTCGGACTAGAACTTGGACAGGCGACTAGGACTACGGCTCGGAACCGGACTCGAACAAGGACTTGAACTGGGAGTAAAGCTACGACTACGACTTGGACAAAAATAAAGACAAAGACTTGGACTATCACTAAAAACAGGACCGGGACTAGAACTAAGACTACAAGTAGGGCTGTGACCAAGACCAGGACTCGAACTAGAACTGTGACTGCGACTGTGACTTAGGCTAAACACCGGTGGAGGGGGCCTAGGAGGAACTAGCCGGACTACTGGTGGCCTACTGGGAGGTGACTAGTTAGCAGGACGCAGCTGTGCTACCCCCAAAGCACAGCTACGAGTACCAGCCCCCCCCAAGACCCGGATTCCAGACGGGCTCCTAGTAACCAGATACTGACCCCAAGGGAGGGAGGAGGAGGTTAGGAGGGGGGCAGACTGAGTTACTGGGGGTGGGGCCAAAGTCACAGAGGGTGGGGTTTCAATACCAACGGGCTGAGGAAAACTAAATTAGGAACAAAATCTATCATAAGAATTATTTTTAGAACGAAAAGCATTAGTGGGGGGTTTACAGAGGGAATAGTAGAATCTAAAAAAAAATTCTTGGGAGATGACGTCATCCCCGGTGGGAGGGGTGAAGTCACTACGCGGAAGTGGAGCAATGTCAATGGCAGGTAGCTTCTGCCACACTGCGAAGTAGATAACTGGTTTAAAAAACGGACAGGAATAACTAAACCTCAAAGGGAAACACTGGGCTGGAGTGGATGCCCTGCTGTCCGCGGAAGGAGTCATCGAGAGCGGCTCGTCTTTGCGCGGCGACGGCTCCCCGTCCCCCGCGAGGTGACGAGTTGCTTGGCTCATACTGTCACATTCAAAACGCATTGTGATGCGCGGAGATATCACCTCAGGATGCAGTGGGACCAGACAGGCAGGATTGCAGGTATGAATCTGATTTATTATACAAAAATAAAAGAACACTTATACAAACAGCAAAGTAAAGGCGTGCCGGAGCGCACAAAAGCTAAAGCTAATAGCTAGCACAAAAAGTCCAAGTAAGTGTCACAGAAGCGCGTGTCAAGCGCACAGAAGCTAAGGCGTAACTTAGCACAGAACCGACAGAGCAGAGAAAACCAAACATGACAGTTGCGCGTAGCAAACCATGAGCAAAGACCGAACTGAGGTAGAAAACATTCTTAAATACTAAAGTAAACAATTGCCGTCAGGTGTGCATTGAAAAACACAGCAGGTGGAACAAATGAGAAACCATGGCAACGAGATAAAACAGGACGAGCAAAACTCAGAACAGGAAGAGTCTAAAATTAATAATCAAAACACAAACAAGGACTCAAATATTGACAAAAGATGTGATCCGGGAATCGGATCACAACACAGGTGTCTTGGCATGACAAGGCAATCAGGAGACACCTTAGTGGTGCCATTGGCTGATAAGAGAAGATTGTGTACCTAATAAAACTAAAGGATGTGTGATAATTATATTAATATTAGTTTTAAGTTTATGAGACACAAGGAGTTAACATCCTTGCAGTCTTCTGCAGTGAATATAAAGAGCCATAACAGTTCCATGGCGTTCTGACAACAAGGAATATATTGAGAAGCACGGATGAAGTTTGTTCTCCAGGCAGGGTAAAGGTCAAAGAGGAAGTTTGAGACATGAACCTACATATAGTGTATCTAAAGATGTATTTGCTACAATATTCTAACAAATGAATTTAATTAAAAGACAGGTAGAGCAAAATGGGTATATATTTTAAAATAGTCTACCAGCCTCCGAGGCAGATGGATTAGATCAGAGGTCCCCAAACTACGGCCCACGGACCGAGACTGGCCCGCCAGCGAACAAAATTCGGCTCGCGGTTAGTCCCAAGTTAAAAAAAAATATATATATAAAAGAAAAAAGTATTTTATTTTTTTAATCCGTCCTTCCTAATGTATTCTCGACCGCTTGTTACTCTCGGTGTCTCCTAGCTGCTCAGGCAAATCATATGGTCTAAAAATGCATTTTTCCATCGATAACGTGACGTCAAATGCGCAATCTTTCAGTCAATTAGTGTGCGAGAATATAGATGGATGGATGGATGGTTGGATGGATGGATAGATAGATAGATGGATAGATAGATAGATAGATAGATAGATAGATGGATAGATAGATAGATAGATAGATAGATAGATAGATAGATAGATAGATGGATAGATAGATGGATAGATAGATAGATAGATAGATAGATAGATAGATAGATAGATAGATAGATAGATAGACGGATAGATGGATAGATGGATAGTTGGATAGTACTTTATTGATTCCTTCAGGAGGGTTAAAAAAAATACATATATATGTATATATATGTATATATATATATATATATATATATATATATATATATATATATATATATATATATATATATATATATATTTATATATATATATATATATATATATATATATATATATATATATATATATATATATATATATATATAAAGCCCGGCCCCCAGCCAAATTGTTTTAACCCAATGCGGCCACCCGAGTCAAAAAGTTTGGGGACCCTGCCTTTGATGGTAGTACGGCCGGCCAGAAACTTGAGGGTTCCTGCTTGTTGAGGGTTTCGACATTCGAGTCACCGCTGTTGTGTCTTTGGGCAAGACACTTGACTTTGCTCCCAGTGCCACGCTGGTATAAATGTATCTTAAATGTACGTTACATAATGGGTTTCTCAATGTAAAGCGCTTTGAGACACTAGGGAAAAAGCGCTACATAAATCTACTTCATTTCAATTCACAAATTTCAGATGGTCTTGTATACCTGCCTTCCACCCCAATCGGACAATGTGGGTATACATGTAGGAAATATCAATTCAGTGCAGCAACGTGTGTTATTAATGGGAACTGTGTTTTTTTCTTTCCTTGGTACTTTGGATTTTTGGAGATTGTATGGAAGCTCTTTTTACTACATTTATTATACTAGCTGGTCCAACTCTTGCTGGGTTGGTATCAAATACTGATTTCACTTAGCCAAATACAAACTTACCCTCCTGAGACCGTGAGTGTACATACAATCAATCAATCAATCACAGTTAATTTGCACAGCCCTTAATCACAAGTACCTCAAAGGGCTTCTTCACAAACCACAATGGCATCCCCTGATCTGAAACCACATGATAAAACAGATGTACATATTTGACATGTTTTTTTAAACTGCAACCCATTGGCCACATTCATGGGTGTCATTAGAAAGACCACAGTCTCATGGTTCAGAAACTATTACAATACATTAGATAGTTCAAGATTTACAGTTAATTTAGAATTTCAAACAAGACTTGTCAATCCTATTGCTGGATTAGGAAGCTGAACAGGCCATGAAGGGCACACAGGCCATAGTTGGCCAAGGTCTGACCAAATGCATTTGAATGTTGGCTACTATTTCATACACACACAAAGTAGCAGAGTCAAATTGACTGTAATGCGGTCGCTTCCTAGAGATTCTTCATGAAAACCAAGACAATAATTCTATATATTAAACACAAGAAGTGATGGGGAACTCAAAAAGATGCTTAGTATTAGCGTGGGCCAACAAAGGCCAGTAATAGGTGGTGAAATTGTATCCCTGTGGAATGGCCTTATGTGGGTACGCCCTAAGGAGAGTATCAGGAATTTGGCTCTTAGGGAACACTTTTTAAAAATAAATGTTGAAGCTCTGTCCCGTTTCAGCCTTTTATCCCCAAGCAAACAGCGTCTATGGTGGTCTGAAATAAAAGGTTTTGACAACTGCGGCATTGTCGTTTCCAAAGGGCGAAGGAAGTTGCCAGAGTACCTGAGAATGTTGACGTTGCGGCCACCTTCTCGCCAGTGACGTGCGGTGAGGTTCATGGCTGGAGAGGCACTGACTTCATCACAGTCAGATTTATAAACATATGAACCCTATAGAGTATCTTATTCACCATTTGATTGGCAGCAGTTAAGGGGTTATGTTTAAAAGCTCATACCAGCATTCTTCCTTGCTTGGCACTCAGCAACAAGGGTTGAAATTGGGGGTTAAATCACCAAAAATGATTCCAGGCCGCTGCTGCTCACTGCTCCCCTCACCTCTCAGGGGGCGAACAAGGGGATGGGTCGAATGCAGAGGACAAATTTCACCACATGTAGTGTGTGTGTGACAATCATTGGTACTTTAACTTAATGTAGCAGGTACTTTAGCAAGTATAGTGTAGTATAAATAAATTACACTTATTATTATCATTATTAGCGATAATACTGCTAACTTTAACAATATTAAATAATCACATGTATGTAAAAAATAACAAACACGACAGTACACAGTGTTGTCACTATGACCGGTGTAACACAGTGTTGTCACTATGACAGGTGTAACCGCGCTCCAGCGGCCGTGTTCATCCATTGTCTTTACTGTAGCACAAAAAATGCAGATGGCCTTAAAACACCACAATATTCAGTCACCATATTTAAGTACCCAAAATAAACACTCGACATAAATATAAACTCAATCGGATCAGAAACATTGGAGGAAACGGGATTAAAACCCGATGCTAACCGCTCATAGAAAATACATGGGTACGGCTAGTAACTACCATTAGCAAACAAATTCACTTACCAACTCGGCTTAATATGTCACATGGACACACTCTTTCGTCGCAACTCGGCCCTGATGGTCGGCACCTATAAGTTTACAATTAGTTGTAAAATGTTGGACGGTTGTTTTTACGATATGCAGGCAAACGACAACTTTAAAACATACCAGCTTCAGCCTAGCCGAGTAGTGCAAGAATGATCTCTGGGATCACTAGCGCCCTCTACCACCAGGAGGCCGGAGAACGGGTGCCTTACATTGTACGTGTTTCGCAGCAGTTTTATGATTGCCCAGCACAAGAAATACTTTACACACATAGAGTTGTTGACAAAATACACAGTACAATACATAACTCAATAACTAAACTATGGAAATGTATAATATAATTCATATAGCAATACGGTCTCACTGCACAGCAGCCAGCAGTTAGCCGAGTCATTGCGCAATCCACGGGGAGGCTCAACTGGCTGTGACTCACCGCAAGTCATTCTCAGTATTTGAACGGCAAATGTGAAAATTAAGCGATTTTGAATAAAAAATAATTTAAAACTGGTGAAGTAAATGGAAAATAACTTTATAGTATAATCACTGGATACCTATTACAATATAATTTTTGGAGATTTTTTATTTCCATAATGCCTGCCGCCCCTGACTGCACGTCACTGCTTCCCGCTCTGTCGCACCCCCCCTCAACGACATCTAGTCATTATCTATCAACTAGACATGCAGCAGTACAGACACACACAATAATGACAACACGCATGTCATACTATTTTAAATACAACGGTGTCAAGCTCGGACCACCAAAGGTACAAGTGATTGTTTGTCTCCTTTACTGTACAGTACTGGTGTTTTATTGTTATATTCTGTACTTGTATGTACTAGTGACGTTTAATATTGTAATTTTTGTTAAAAGTGTGGAATGTGAATGGGACTATATTGGTTATTTGTGTGTGCGTGTGTGTGTTCTTGTATTTCTACCATTCTTGAGACAACAACAACGAAAAGTATCTTCCATATGAGGACCGGTGAATGAGTGAGGATCGAAATCATGGTCCCAATATGGAAAACCGTCGCATCTAATAGATAATGTCTCATTTGCACCCCTGGTGGTGAACTCTATCAAAATGAGGGTGGTACCAAAAAGGAGGGATCTTTCAAACTGACTATGTGTCGGTTTTAAAAGTGCTTCCCCTCTGGCCAACATATGAAATAACAAGTGTGGGTAAGAAATTGAAATATGCCCTCTTTGGCCAAAATTAATTAGAAAAGTAAAATATATATGTATATAGAGACATACTGTAATAACTTGAAGTAAATAATGAAGATTAAAAAACAATTACAAACATTTTTTTTTAATTAGCTAAAAGCTTACTTCTTTTGTATTTGCATAGCATGTATGTATTATTAATGTTGTAAATACAAATCTTTACATATCTAGAAAAGGTGGTCGTAAAGAGGTAGGTATTTTCGGCGGTCTCAAGAAGGTAACAAATAAAAACATGATTGTGTGCATGTGAGTGTGTGTGTGCATGCGTTTGATGGATTGATTAAAACTTCTATTAGTTGATTGCACAGTACATTACATATTCCGTACAATTGACCAGTAAATCGTAACACCAGAATAAGTTTTTCAACTTGTTTAAGTTGTCATCCATCCATCGGGGTCCATGTTAATCAATTCATGGCATGCGTGTGTGTTTGGTGTAAACAAGGATAACTATTTCTCTACTTACTTTTATTGGACAAGATTCACTTTTAAAAATAGTGCACATACAGTATCAAACAATAAAATACTTCATACTCTAATCTATACAAACAATATCCACCGTCCTCTTGTTTATTTTCCCAGTTGCGGGCACCTCAAAGGATCCTTCGAACACTTTTTTTTCATTCAAGTTAACAAAGTCAATTTGGAATGTTTCATCAACTCATTGCAAACACTATGTTAGGAAATATAAACAACACACCCACATAAAGATTATGCATCATAACTTAACACGGGGGTAACAAAGTCAAAGCCCTCGGGATGATAACTGATTAGTATTAAGACCGGCCTGCAGGCCACAGCCGCCTGCTGCTGTTTTGCACGCACCAATACTCCTTCAGTGTCGGCGCTAGGAATTTTCACAATGGTGTTAAGGGACTAACCTGACTCTCGCCAGATCCTTGTAGCTTACTGAGCTCCACACAAGGATCTCGGATCGAGGACAATGCAAACTCCTTCAAGATAATAAAAAACAATGAACCAATCAAGATTTCAATGATGTCACGTGACGTCAAAGCGACTGTTTTATTCAAACAACAATGGCGGCACGAAGCCCTCTCTGAGGCGTGTGCTGACATTAATTCTGCTATTGTAACTGTTTTGTCCAATCTACTGACATTGTTGCGCTGTTTCAGTAAAGGTTGTCTAACTTTTTTCTCTGTTGTTATCCAATATTTCGGCTGTTCTGTTTTGCATTTCCCAGCGTCGCTCTCATCAGCGTCAGGAGTTGATTTGGATGTGAGTGGTTGAAGTAGCACGTCA
Source organism: Nerophis ophidion (assembly GCF_033978795.1). Lineage (NCBI taxonomy): Eukaryota > Metazoa > Chordata > Actinopteri > Syngnathiformes > Syngnathidae > Nerophis > Nerophis ophidion. The sequence goes on from NC_084618.1 coordinate 45,947,064, forward strand.
TTCAAGATAACGGACAAGTGGTTTATCCAATCAATACAATTATTTATAAGGTCCCGCCTTCTGAAATATTGAGAACTCTCAGATCCTTGTGTGGAGCTCAGTTAACTAGAAGGATCTGGCGAGAGCCAGTTTACCCAGGGACCCGATCAAGTGATAAAAATGGGGTCCCACAGTAAATTTGTTGTATGATAAATGTATGCATTATCCTGTTATATCTCAAATTTTATGTTGGGTATTGGAAAAAAAAATGGTCAGAAATGTTACTTAATTCATAAAAAAATATATATATAAAAGAAAAACAATTTTTATGCATATGTAAATGTATTCTTTTATAAACATTCATTCACATTCTGCTTTCATTAATGGATCTAAACTTTACCGCTGCCGGTATGTTTTTAAATATTTTTATTGTAACATTTTAGGAATGTGTTTGTTTTATTTTTGGCAAAAGTAAGACAAAAAAAAAACAATCTGAAGTTGTCTTAATTTTTTGTTTGTTTTAATGCCATGATATTAATAGTCCGGCACAAATTTTCCTCCATGCGGCTCCTGATCGAAAATGAGTTTGACACCCCTGACTTAACACATCAATAGTTACATCACTATTCTAGCTCAACTCGCTCTAATGTAGCATAACAAGTAGCTTGTAGCAGTTAGCTTGGCAAAACTAAAGTATGATTAAGCCTACCAAAAACACATTTATGTTATAGTTCACTGCAAGACTCCACGAGGCAAACTATCACTGTAAGTTTTCGAGAGAAACTGTATAAAGAGGAGAGTTTTTTCAGGACTCCCAGTTAACATTCTCTTGATAGTTCCATTATATAATCAATTATGACACGCAGATGTAACCCACCCCCCCCAACTCCCACCCGTCATCTGTCCAAACAAATGTCACATCTGTCATCATCACTTTTTGTTGTTTTGCTGTGATGTTTGACCGAACAATAGAACTTCATACAGATGCGAGGTTTGGTAGTTTTATCGGCTTTGTTTGCTTACAGCGCCACTTATGGCGAGCCTGCGTATTAAAACATTCTCACCCAGGAAATGTTTCCACTTGGATGTGACTCACAATTGATAGAACACTGTGGGGATGTCTTTATTTGTTTTACCCAAAACAAAAACAAAACCCAAACGTTGCTGTGGGGACATCCCCTTAATGCATGTTCACACGTCCGTCTTAATGGCCAGGCTATATTGAGTGTGCACTGATTGTAGAGCCATTGACCCACCAGGACTGTCGAAGAATGGGCCTTGTGGGATAACAACAGCCAAAGATAAGTGTCCTCTCCAGAGACCAAGCGGGCAATCAGAAGGCTAAACAGATGTTGAATGGGAGAAGAAGCCAAGTACGGTTGTGAGGGTTTTGCAGGCGAAAAGGGAGTGATAATCAATAAGCAGAAATGACCGGAGCTGAAAGCAAGAACTGTGAGGTCTCTCTAATTGCTTTGGCTAACAATATTTTAAAGTACAATATTAAAATGTAGTCCCGCTGAGGATTAAAACACATACGTTTGAATTAAGTCATTACACTAAACACAAAGATTTATGACCCTAACTCTGATTCTTTTGTGGTGTGTCCGTACACTGCATTACAGCATACTGGATTAGTGCTGTCAAGCTATTAAAATATTTGATCAATGAAATAACTATCGTGTGAATTGAATTAGAATAATCTTGATTAAATATAATTTTTAGTTCATTTATATCAACTATGATTCATTTTGCAATAGCAAAGAGACTTGTGAAGGGAATATATTGAATCTATTATGTTCATGTTAAAGGGGCTCTATAATGATTTTAATCTACATTTAAAACATTTCTTGTGGTCTAAATAAATATTATTTGATATGATTTTGTGTAAATGCTGTCCACAATTACCGTATTGTTCGGAGTATAAGTCGCACCTGCCGAAAATGCATAATAAAGAAGGAAAAAAACATATATAAGTCACACTGGAGTACAAGTCGCATTTTTGGGGGAAATGTATTTGATAAAACCCAACACCAAAAATAGACATTTAAAAGGCAATTTAAAATATATAAAGAATAGTGAACAACAGGCTGAATAAGTGTACGTTATATGACCCATAAATAACCAACTGAGAAGGTGCCTGGTATGTTAACGTAACATATTATGGTAAGAGTCATTCAAATAACTATAACATAGAACATGTTATACGTTTACCAAACAATCTGTCACTCCTAATCGATAAATTCCATGAAATATTATACGTCTAGTCTCTTACGTGAATGAGCTAAATAATATTATTTGATATTTTACGGTAATGTGTTATTAATTTCACACATAAGTGGCTCCTGAGTATAAGTCGCACCCCTGGCCAAACTAAGAAAAAGCTGCGACTATACTATGAAAAAGCTGCGACTTATAGTCTGAAAAATACGGTACATTTATAACTTTCTGTCTATGTCTGCAAGCTGTTCCATTTGTGGAGGCGTTTACCGATTGCAAATGAAACCACACCCCACACTCTCCATAACTATCATGATTTATATTTTGAAAATGTACCCCGTTTAAATGTAAATCTTGGACACGAACATCACGCAATTTTTTTTTACCAGCCAAGGTTGAATGAACGGTCACAATATTAGGTACAACTGCACACTATATGATCAATACAGAACTGCATAAAAAAGTCGCTTTTAGCAGAATGATTCCCGAGAGCGGCCACCGCTGCCGCTCACTGCTCCCCTCACCTCCCAGGGGGTGAACATGGGGATGGGTCGAATGTAGAGGATAATTTTACCACACGTAGTGTGTGTGAGACTATCGTTGGAACTTTAACTTTAACTTAAGCATCAGTGCTACTGCACGTATGCCAATATTAGATGAAAATAATACTTAAGTCTACCGTATCGTGTGTCAAATCCAGTGCTGAAGTCCTCCAAGTGTGCACACCAATTTGAGTCCCCGTTCCATCATTCACGCAAACCATTCTCGTCTCTTCCAACAGATGCTCAATTACGATCTCGTTTAAGTCATTCCTAACACTTTCCCACAAATGACTTTGTATTAAAATCCCAAGATACTGTCACTTTACTCCCATCAATGCCTTCAATTGTCATCAGCTTACCAAGACCCAAATGTTTACTTGGATTGTAATCATTTTTCAATACCACCAGATTTTAACCGACACATATTCCTGGTCCTTTCTTATTCCTACATTCTAAAAGATACAGCTTGTCTTAGAAAAGGTTGCTCACCCACCTCTCACACACCCGATCACATCTCACAGTAATAAATCCTCTTATCTTGAAATCTAAATTTGGTCGCGGCCATGTCTCCTAGATATCATGCAAAATATCATACACCTTTTAACTCATTTCCATTAGCCAATGAACAATTAGTATTTCATTGCAATTCTAAAAATATTAAACTATTACTCCACACCTACAAACTCTGGGCGAGCCTGCGCACTCAAGTAATTTCTCACCTCTTCTCATGCAAGCCCACTGTGGCGAGGCGGAGCCGACAGTCCGACAGAGGGACAGGGCACGCCGGAGCCCGGCCCAAGATGGCGGCGGGGATGGCGAGCGAGCGGCGTGCCGGGAGCAACGCTACAATCGAGATCAGGGGTGTGGATCGCGCACCTGTATACGATTAATGAATCTTCTCTCACTGTACAAAAGGGCAGCAGTAGAGGAAGGGAAGAGGGAGACAACGACAGAACGAGACAAAGCGCATGCAACCCGGAAGAGAGCGAGAGGGAGAGCGAGAGGCAGACGACGTGGGCGACTGAAAAGCAACCCGAAAAAGGGTTTTGTTATTGGAAAATAAAGAAAGTCAAAACTGCTCAAAGCCATGTTCTTCCTTGGTGGTCCCGGGAACCCGCACAACAGCGAGAGTCCTTCACACCCACTTAACCAAAAATGATGCTACTTCCACCATGATCTCTTAATTTCCATTTTCCAGTTCCCCCTTGTTCCTAGGACTAACTTTCTCACCCTTGTCCCCCCTGTTTTTCATTGGATTCACTTTCACGCCACCCCCTTTAGGAGTTGACCCCTCTCAAAGCTTTTGCTTATACAACTTTAAATGGGTTGTACTTGTATAGCGCTTTTCTACCTTCAAGGTACTCAAAGCGCTTTGACATTACTTCCACATTTACCCATTCACACACTGATGGAGGGAGCTGCCATGCAGGGTACTAACCAGCACCCATCAGGAGCAAGGGTGAAGTGTCTTGCTCAGGACACAACGGACGTGACGAGGTTGGTACTAGGTGGGGATTGAACCAGGGACCCTCGGGTTGCGCATGGCCACTCTCCCACTGCGCCACGCCGTCCCTTTAAAGTGCAACTTTCTGCTGCACTTTAACCTGCTGAACTTAATTTTGCTATTTTCATCTGCTCACACCACCTAAAAGCTACACTTTGATCCCCTCCACCATTACTGCATCTAGGTTGCACCACAGTACACTGAATATTTGTGATCCTTACCACACCTAGCACACCTGTGCTAGGCCCCGGGTCATATTCGCAAACATTGTAGCTCATGAGATAAAAAAAAACCTTATCTGGCAAAGTTTTCTTCTCGAACCCCAACAACCCACTTCCACTGTTTTTCTTCCCTCCATATCGGGTTATCTGCAATCTCCTTGCTTCTTTCAGTTTACCATGAATCCATCCTATTTGGGTCCAACATCAACCTTAAGAAAGTCAGTGACTTCACTATAAAAGTGGGTGACATTGTTATCACCAGGAAAGATGAGATCACCTACCTAGGTTCCATTCTAGAGGCCAATCTTTCCTGTGATAAAATGGCAACCAAAGTCATTAAAAAGGTCAACCAACGAACAAGATTTCTCTACAGAATCTCCTCTCTGGTCAACAAAAACACCATGAAGATTCTAGCGGGAACTCTCATTCAACCCTTTTTCAATTACGCTTGCGCCTCCTGGTACCCAAGCACCCCCAAAACCCTCAAATCTAGACTCCAAACATCCCAGGACAAGCTAATCAGGTTACGTCTAGACGTCCACCCCAGATCACACCTCACTCCTACCGACTTCTCCAATGTAGGCTGGCTCAGGGTGGAGGACAGAGTAAAACAACTCGCAATGAGCCTCGTCTATAAAATGTTTTACACTTCCCTGATACTGAAATACATGTCAAACTACTTCCATAACATAAATGACCGCCATAATCACAACACCAGGTGAGCTCCACAAACCACGTTAAATCCAGATTCCGATCTAACAAAGGTCTTGACTCATTCTCCTTCTATGCCGCATCAATATGGAATGCACTCCCAACAGGTGTAAAAGAAAGTGCATCTCTAGGCTCGTTCAAAACCACACTAAAAGAACACCTCCAGGCAACTGCTACCCAAGACTAACATCCTCCTCCATCCACATCCCACCCGCCGGATTGTAAATAATGTAAATAATTCAATGTATATACTACGATGATTAATTTGTCTGATGACTGTATTATGCTGATAGTATATATTGTACCATGAATTGATTAACGTGGAACCTGACTTAAACAAGTTGAAAAACGTACTCGGGTGTTACCATTTCGTGGTCAATTGAACGGAATATGTACTGAACTGTGCAATCTACTAATAAAAGTTTCAATCAATCAATCAAACAAAAAACCCTTTTTAGATTTGCCTTGAGCTTCTCCATTGTCATGTCTTCTGGTACATTCCAGATTTAACACCTTTGATAGCCTAAATGGGTTCAGTGCTGAGACACTCCTCCCTTCTTCTACCCTACAGGCTTCCCTCTTCTCTTTAAATCTCCAACCATCCTGATTGACATCCATTCTTTCTACACTCCCACTTGAACCTTCATCTCTGGCCTCTGGTCCATTCCCTACACAGCCGTAATTACCCTCCTTTGTCTTCTTCCCCACTTCCCCCATTCTTTTGGTGTCTGCTTTCTTCGATATCCCAACTGACGCTGGTCGGCTACCTTCTGATTCGTCAGCCGATCTTCCTCAAAAGTTGTTCAATAGGTTCGATGGGTTATACTTGTACAGCCCTTTTCTACCTTCAAGGTACTCAAAGCACTTTGACACTATTTCCACATTCACCCATTCAGACACACATTCACACACTGATGGCAGGAGCTGCCATGCCAGGCCCTAACCACGACCCATCAGGAGCAAGGGTGAAGGGTCTTGCTCAACGAAACAAAGGACGTGGCGAGGTTGGTTCGAAGATGGGGATTGAACCAGGAACCCTCAGGTTGCTGGCACGACGACTCTCTCAAACGCGCCACGTCATCTCCAATCCAGTCCAATGAACCGGGCCTCAGCCAAAATAAGAGCGCTAAACAGGAACTATCCATCCATCAATTTTCTACCGCTTACACCCTTTGGGGTTGCGGGGGGCACTGGTGCTCATCTCAGCTACAATCGGGCGGAAGGCGGGGTACACCCAGGACAAGTCGCCACCTCATTGCAGGGCCAATACAGATAGACAGACAACTAAATACAGAAATTAAGGACATACAAAACTAAGTCGGACCTGATGAACAATTCAATAATGAAGCATATTAGAAATGTTCTTTCCGCAATGGTTACCTTCATGTGTGCATTTTTAATTCTTCTCTTTTTTTGTGGTAGTTTTACTCTGAAGCAACATAACCACAACAGTGTTTTTCTTGAATGTTTAAAATGACAACAAAGCTTTTGTACATGTGCAATTTTTGTTCTGGTTTTGAAAAAAACTAAAAAGGTGGATCTTTTGTTCGTAATGTGTGTGAATGTGGCATGGGAAATATCCATAAAAACGCAGAAATTGGTGTTTTTAAACATTAGTTTTCACGTCCAAATATCACTTCCACGTTTTTTTTTATGAAATATTGTAGCATGTAAAGATGGTAGTCAAAAGGAGTTTTCAAAAGATGGAGCTAATTGTTTAAATGACATTCAGACTTTGTTTTATTATCAGCAAACGAGCAGTATCCATACTCCTCACAACTCCGGAAATGTGTTCCGGGAAAACCCGTTCGTCTGGAACTTTAACAATAACAAAAGTTCTGTGGGTGAACTATGTAAACACGCTACAATACAATAAAATAGGATTCAAACAAAATTGTTAGGTTTGCGTTGCGTGAAACGACAAAGGTTATATTGTTTTCAAAATATGAAGACAACCGAGGAGGCAATTTGCTGGTATACTATGATTTTAATGACCAAACAAAGAAAAGGCAAGAGCAACATGAAAATGTTCTGAAATCGAAGAGGAAGCTATGCACAACAAAAAAAAAACAAATTGGACAGACTACATAGACAACAAAAACAGTTAAAAAAAACTCCCGATTAGGTGTAACAGACGCCGTCGACAAAGTACGTCCGTTCTTGTCTTCATCATGGAAAGAAAAGTAAATAAAGTCCCAACAAAGAACGTTGCTTTAGGCTCAACTTAAATAGCCCTAATTGCCAACAAAAAATAGGTGCAGGAAAAGTGCTCAGGGGACAGGCGTGAAGCAGTTACAGGCAAGCCCTAACAAAAGTTGAAAAGTCACCAAAATAAGAGCACGTGTAACTGTTTCTACCAATATTTATTATCATTTGTTTTATTTCTCTAAAAACAGAATAAGTTTAGTTCATAAAAGGGAATTTAAATCAAAATGCATAAAAGTTAATTAGTAGGCTTTATTTGAGTTACTATGGTTAAACATGTAATTTTGAAAAGTCTCGTTTGGTCTGTCGTCGGATGTAAGGAAGTTACTTCCGGGTATGAGTAGACATTTTTTTGATGCAATGAGAAGGGAGAAAGAGAACGACTGATTGTAAAAAAGACTAAAAAGTGTCACAAGGACTTTAAGGGTTTGGGCTACAAGAGCCAGAAGATCACAATGTCCTCCTAAAAGAAGCATGCAGGCCAACAAGGCATTTGTTTGTCATTTGTTGGTATTTTACTTGGTAAAATGTTTGATCCACATGCTGTGCATGTTATTATTTTTGGGTTTGCAATTTTTATTACAGTTTTCGCAATGAATTTAAAGGGAAAGGAAGCCTTCAAATAAATCAGTTCAAGAAAGCCATTGTGTCCGTGCTATTTGGAGGGAGTTACAGCACGGGACAGGAAGTGAAACCAAAAAATGACAAACAATAAATGACCTGGCGTAACAGAACATACAAAAAATTAATCGCAGGTCCCCGCTGTTACTATTGCGTAAACGCCACACTGAATTGTGGGGCAAGGTGCCGAAACAAGCTCACTAGTTGACATATTTAGCATCATCTAGCTCGCTCACTTCTCGTCGTCTGCATTTCTCTCTCCGAGCCACAACGTTGATTGCTTTCTACTTTGCTGCTAATCATATTTGGATCATTACAATCCGAACAATGTCAGTTTTGAATCAGTTGTAATATCTAGACCAGGGGTCACCAACGCGGTGCCCGCGGGCTCCAGGTAGCCCATAAGGACCAGATGAGTAGCCCGCTGGCCTGTTCTAAAAATAGCTCAAACAGCAGCACTTACCAGTGAGCTGCCTCTATTTTTAAAATTGTATTTATTTACTAGCAAGCTGGTCTCGCTTTGCTCAACATTTTTAATTCTAAGAGAGACAAAACTCAAATAGAATTTGCAAATCCAAGAAAATATTTGAAAGACTTGGTCTTCACTTGTTTGAATAAATTAATTATTATTTTTTTTACTTTGCTTCTTATAATTCTCAGAAAGACAATTTTAGAGAAAAAAACAACTTTAAAAATTATTTTAGGATTTTTAAACACATAACTTTTTACCTTTTCAATTCCTTCCTCTTCTTTCCTGAACATTTTAATCAATGTTCAAGTAAATGTATTAGTTTTATTGTAAAGAATAATAAATACGTTTTAATTAAATTCTTCAATTTAGCTTTTGTTTTTTCGACGAAGAATATTTGTGAAATATTTTTTCAAACTTATTATGATTAAAATAAACTAAACATATTCTGGCAAATCTAGAAAATCTGTAGAATCAAAATTAAATCTTATTTCAAAGACTTTTGAATTTCTTTAAACATTTTTGTTCTGGAAAATCTAGAATAAATAATGATTTGTCTTTGTTAGAAATATAGCTTGGTCCATATTGTTATATATTCTAACAAAGTGCAGATTGGATTTTAACGTATTTAAAACATGTCATCAAAATTATAAAGTTAATCTTAATCAGGAAAAATGACTAATTATGTTCCATACATCCTTTTTAAAATTTTTTCAAAAGATTCGAATCAGCTAGATTTTTCTCTTCTTTTTTTCGGAAGAATTTTGAATTTTAAAGAGTCTAAATGGAAGATAAACTATGTTTCAAAATTTAATTTTCATTTTTTTCGTATTCCATCCCCTTTTTAAACCATTCAATTATGTGTTTTTTTTCATCATTTATTCTCTACAAAAAAACGTCCGTAAAAGGAAAAAAATTATACGAAAGAATGACAAACAGAAATACAATTTATTTAAGTGTGTATCAAACTGGTAGCCCTTCGCATTAATCAGGACCCAAGAATAGCGCTTGGTTTCAAAAAGGTTGGTGACCCCTGATCTAGACCATTTATTAGTAGCAAGTGAGAAGGTATATGTTCGAAGTGATGGTGGTAGAGGTTACAACTCCGGATGTATATTACCAGAGTTGCCAAATAGGAAACGCTATCTTATGTAAGTTATTTGCATGCATGTTATAGACTTTTACATTACACTTTCAATGATAATATTGTTAGTAAACTATCAACTAAAAACAAACAAAACTTCTGGGGTACATTACATGGGACATGTAAGTGTCAAAAAGACAGCAAATAGAAGTTGGCAGATGACAATATAACCAAAAGATAAAATATAGTGTAGCACCAAATTGCAGGAAATGTAGTTTTGATTTTCAAAAAGGTTATTTTGGGGCTTGTAAGGTAGCACTTTGTGCCGATAGAAATGTTCTTCTTTTTTTCATCAGTTTTTACTATTTTTTCTTAAAGGGCTTTGGGTGTCATGCTGGTATAATAATGCGCTAATTAAAATACAGACCTTACAGACCATTTGCTGTTGTATAATCCGGGTTAAAAATGCCTTATAAACTCATTTGGAAGCTTAATTTGCGCTGAACAGGAAGTCTCAGTGTGCGTCTTTTAATGCTGTTTAGTGATAATAATAAAGGTAAAACTATTACAACAGAAGTTGAAATATAAATTATACCTATTCGTCTCAAATGTCACGGTAAAAAAAAGTGGTCGACCATATTAGATGTGGTTATCATATTCAGATAGATTGTGCACCGCTTGTGTTACAATGGAATAATTGACATGGAAGATACAGTGTCCTTTAAAAAATAGAATAAAAAAATAACAGTAAAAGAAAGAATTCTGCCACGAGACTAAATTGTAAAATGTATTAACTTTAGTTATGCTGGATTATAATGTACCTGATGGACATATGTCTTTAGACTGAATTCACTGCAAGTTAATGCAATACAAAAAGCTCATAAAAAAATAGAACAATCAAATGGTTTGTTCTGGAAAATGAGGAACTCATCAATAATGTGTTTAAAACTTTTACATTACAAAAAAGTGGTTGGCAAAAGTTTTGCTTCACAGAGGATCTGTTATCTGCATCCAATTAGATGTATTGTACATGTCATCTCAACAAAGCGTGATTCAACGTGGATATGATAGAACAAAATCTTTCTCCATTAATACAAAATTATTAATTGAAAATGCAACTAAAATACATACATAGCGAATGAAATACTGTTTCAAACAGGTAGAAAAAATTGTAACCAATTCAAGCTGTCTGAAGAGGTCCTACATCACCAGAACAATAGCTTTGCCTTACTGAAAGCCAGTATGAAATATAACCCTATTCGCCCAGCTAGGACCATGTGGGGTTGTGATAAATCGCTCTCAGAGTAGCTCAACGCACACAAAAAGAAAACATTCATAACCAAGACCAAGGCACAGAAACCAGCTCTGTGTATAGCTCTCTCTGCATTGTAAAGAAAAGTAAGAGTTCTCGTTGAGAATTGTGTTTTTTATCAAAATATTTAGTCAAGTAGTTTTTTTTAAGTTATGCACCTTTATTTTCGGACTGTAAGCCGCTACCTTTTTCCTACACTTTGAACCCAACAGCTTATAAAACAGTGCGGTTAATAAATCAAATAGTTTAAAAAAACAAAACAAGCATAGACACTGATAAAGTTTGGTATTATTTTCCACATCTTGCGCCATCTTTTGGACGAATTCGCTCTCAGCAAGTGCTGCTGTCGCCTTCTGTTTAGGGCTTTCAACCGAAGTACAAGTGCCGTTCCGTCTTTAAATCGTCCGTAGCGTTTCTACTCGAATTGATTGTTCATTCATCACTTCAGGCAATATTTACAGTATAACTAAAACTATTCAGATGTACTATAACATTTAATGTTTAATGTCTGTAGGAGTGTTTTTATGCATATCTGTACGTGCTATCGTCATGTAATCAAGCCAGCGTATGTATGTCTTCGAGCTGCTGTCTAAGAACAGAGGTGGGTGGAGTAGCCGGAAATTGTACTCAAGTAAGAGTACTGTTACTTTAAAAATGTATTACTCAAGTAAAAGTAAGGAGTAGTCGCCCGAATATTAACTTGAGTAAAAGTAAAAAGTATGTTGTGAAAAAACTACTCAAGTACTGAGTAACTGTCGAGTAACCTGTTCGTTTAATGCACAAAAATATAAAAATAGCAATGAACAAATTCAGAGCCAGGAAAATCTTTTAAGCAACTAAAACAATAATATATATTAAATAATATATATTTGGTTTTACACTGTATTGAAAAAAATGAACGTTACCTTTGCAACCTCATTATACTATTGGCTAAGTTTTATTATCATAAATGTAAGTTTCTCAATACCCGACCTGTTTTTGTGCCTTTAAAAAATATTTAGAACTCTACATTAAAACACTTTACCTCTAACAACCAAAAAGCTGTGAAAGGATGATGCTGTGTTAAGTTATTTACTTAGATTGAGTGAGCCTATGGCTTTGCACTTTGTTCATTTTTTTATATATATATATATATATATATATATATATATATATATATATATATATATATATATATATATATAATGTTTATTTTATATATATATATATATATATATATATATATATATATATATATATATATATTTTGCATTCTAATTTAGTTACTTTGAATTTACAACCTCCTGGCACTGTTTTGTACGGTTTTTATACTGTTTTGTACTGTTTTTGTACTTATTTTGATTATTATTTTCAACTGTTTGTAAATGTTGAAATTTATAAATAAATGTTTATAAAAAAACAAAATGTGCAGTTAATCATGTGACCGCCTAGCTCTGTTTGATTGGTGAAATGGAGTCAAACGTCACCAGTGACTGCATTTGATTGGTGAAACACAGGCATGTGATAGACCCTGCTTTGAAGGTCTGTCTGACAAAACAAAATAAAGCGAACATTAACAGATCGATAAAAATCGGTAGCAAGTATTTTGCACTGTTATACGATTTAATAAATCAGAAACTGATGACATAATGCTGTATTTTACTTATTTATCTCTTTTTTTAAACCAAAAATGTTTTGCTCTGATTAGGGGGTATTTGAATTTAAAAAAAAATCGCAGGGGGTACATCACTGAAAAAAGGTTGAGAACCACTGCCCTAAACTATTGATAACCAACTACATTATTTCAAATGAACTGCATTTCTTAGTATCTTGTATTTTATTATCAAGTATACTATTGTGGTTAATTATGTCATGTATAATTATCTTATAGGATTGGAAGGAGCATGTGTTTGTATTTGGCCACATCATATTTTATAAGTGTGGTGGGCGTGGCCTGGGCACCTACAGCGAAGCGGAGTGTGGCAGGACCGGCTTCGAGATTAGCGACAGGTGAGTGGCTGACACAGCTGAAAGTGTTTGTCTAATCACCTGTCGCTCTGTTAAAGGCAGCAGTCCGGAAGGAGGTGGTTGGTGAATAGTTGCGCACGAGTGAGAACGAGAGCGAGACGTGCACAAGAGACAATTGCTGAAAAACAAAACAAAGACCGATTTATTGAAAAAATAAATATCTTGTGACCCTTAAGAGCCTGTCATGTCAGTGCTTGGTGGTCCAAAGAACGGGGAAGAAAGAGTTTTCCACAATTTGGCGCCCAACCTGGCTGGACCACCGGAGGCGGGGAAAGACGACCCCCAGACAGCTCTCGCAGGCGTGCTCACTGAGCTGGCAGCGGGCACCCGTCAACAATGCCAGGTCCGGCGGGCATTAGCGGACCAGGTGGGTGGGGCACGGCCAGTGCCTACGGACGTCACCATCCAACGCATGGTGGAAAAGGAAGATCCCCATGCATTTTTGGACATTTTTTCGGCTACGGCTAGAGCCTGCGCATGACCGGAAAGAGAGTGGGGGGTGCGGCTCTTGCTGCTCCTGACAGGAGAGGCACAGCCTGCGGTGCTCAGCTTGCCGGCGGCCTCCATAGTGCGCTTTGAGGACCTGAGGAGGGCGGTGCTGGACCAAACGGGAGGCACCGCCGAAGACAACAGACGCCGGTTCCGGTCCATGCGTCTGGGGAAGGACCGGCCATTTGCCTTTTGCCAGCGGCTCCAAGAAGCGGCGACGCGCTGGCTGCAGCCAGGATAGGGAGATGGACCAAATCCTGTTCGAGCAGTTTGTGGAGGCAATCCTGACGTGGACGGCGAACTGGATCCGGTACCACCGGCCCAAGGACCTCGCAGCAGCGGTGACCCTCGCCGAGGACCACCTGGCCGTTCACCGCGAGGCGCAACCAACATCAACGGCGCACGGACCGAGCCTACGACATGAGGAGAGAGAAATATACATGCCCCACCTTAACCAACGTGACCCTCCCTATGCTCTGTCTCCGCAGGTCCCGGATGCTGCCTCCAGAACATCTCCCGCGCAGATGGCCCCTCAAACGCTTGGGCAGGCGTGCCAGAGGCGTGAGCGCCCTGGTCACGCGCGTCATGGACCTCCGCAGGTGGAGGTGGGCTGCGTGACTCGGGTGGCCGGACCTTCGGTACCTTCCCCCGGCCCGAGTGAGACGTACAGTATCAAGGTAACGATACAAGGGAATACATACCAGGCGATGGTGGATTCGGCCTGCGGGCAGACCATGATCCACCAGAACCTGGTTTTACCCGGGGTTTTGAGGCATGCAAAACGGCTAAAAATCAGGTGTGTTCATGCGGATGTGCACGAGTACCCTATGGTGCCAGTAGAAATTTGGTATGAGGGCCAAAAGCATAGGGTTGAGGTAGCTGTAAGCGCGCACCTCTCGCACCACGTAATTTTGGGCACAAATTGGCTGGTGTTTAGACGTCTACTGACATAATGCGTGGGGTGCGTTCACGGACCATAGGAAAGGGGAGCATCCGCTCGGTTCTCAGTGGCGACGCGGGTCCATCCGACACTGCCGAGCGTGAATCGGCGGGGTCTCCACGAGAAGCCCACCCGCCCCCCTGATGGCGCTCTATGGAGGATTTTCCCCTTGAGCAGACTCGTGATGAAACTTTGCGCGCTGCTTGTGACCAGGTGTAGTACATCGACCGTCAGCGCGGGTACTCTCTCACTTCTCTGTTATTAGAGATAGATTATACCAAGTGAGCCGTGACACTGACACTCAGACAGGGGAGGAAATCACCCAATTGTTGGTGCCAAAATGCCATCGGGAAATGATTTTCCAGGCGGGACATTTCAACGCGATGGCCGGGCACATGGGGTATGATAAAACACTCAATCAGGTCATGGTCCGGTTCTATTGGCCGGGCATCCGGGCATACGTGCGCCGTTGGTGCGCTGCCTGCCCGGACTGCCAGCTGGTGAACCCAGCGGCAACTCAGAAGGCACCTTTGCGGCCATTGCCGCTCATGGAGGTCCCATTCGAGATAATTGGGATGGACCTCATCGGACCATTTCACCCAAGCTCACGGGGATATCGCTTTGTGTTAGTCCAGGTGGATTACGCAACGCGCTACCCCAAAGCAGTGCCCCTGCGCTCCATCTCTGCAAAGAGTGTGGCGCAAGCACTGTTTCAGGTCATTTCCCGAGTTGGAATCCCGAAAGAGATTCTTACTGACCAGGGCACGTCCTTCATGTCACGCACAATAAAAGGAACTGTATGGATTATTGGGAATTAAAGTGAGCCGCACCAGTGTGTACCATCCACAGACGGATGGGCTGGTGGAACAGCTAAATAAAACGCTAAAAACCATGATCCGTAAGTTCTACGCACAAGGACAAAACAAATTGGGATAAATAGCTGGATCCCTTAATGCAGTGGTCCCCAACCACCGGGGCCGATTGTTACCGGGCCGCAGAATATGTTTTTATTCATGTAAATGTTTTATTATTTTTTTTTTTTCAATTGTTTTTTTTTTTTTTTTATTAAATCAACATAATAAACACAAGATACACTTACAATTAGTGCACCAACCCAAAAAAACCTCTCTTTTTCATGACAAAAACTTCCCTTTTTTATGACAAAGAAAAAAAAAAGAAAACAAAGGATTTAATTGAATAGTAGTTTTTGCTTTCAAGTATTTACTGTATTCTATTGACTTTGTTTTGCTCAATGTAATAAAATAGAATGAGGAATTAGTTCAAATATTGTATTGATATTATTGGATGTCAATAGATCAGAATTTAAAAGCATTAGGAGTTCCACCTCCACTCTTCAAGTCATCTCAGCCTGCCTCCTTGTTGAACACCAATGTTTGCAGGATTGCGTTCACACCTTAAATGTATTCACACTAGATTTGGTACGACGGCTGCACTTGTGCAGTACACTTGACAGGCTCAACTGTGAACACTACTATCCAAACCCTGGGGTGTACCACAGCAAGCAGCCCAAGGCGGGACTTTGTCGCAATGAAATGTTAACACTTCAATCATTTAACCTAAATACCATACAATAAAACAGCGTTTTTAATTGTAACAGCAGGTTCCCCTTCAGAATTCAAACAAATTTGGCTGAGAGGCATTGGAACAATTAAACAATGCTCCCATCAATTAGAGAATGATTCACTCTGTAGACCAATACCAGAACCTCAGCCAATCTTTAAATCTCCCTTCAGGTTTCCTCCATGGTCAAACCATTATGACAAACAAGGCAAAGCAACAGTATAATAGAGGCTTGACAGAGACAAATTATCAGTTGTATTTCATCCCTTGGAGGCTGATGTTTTCATTAATGTATCCTCTCTACAAACAGTCAGTTAAATCCCCCTTTGTGTCTTTCTTATTGTTTGGGACTT
This sequence comes from Nerophis ophidion, assembly GCF_033978795.1. Classification (NCBI taxonomy): domain Eukaryota; kingdom Metazoa; phylum Chordata; class Actinopteri; order Syngnathiformes; family Syngnathidae; genus Nerophis; species Nerophis ophidion. Next base: position 45,963,299 of record NC_084618.1, read on the forward strand.
TAATACTGAGCCATATTAATTAATGCAGCTCTTGCTACACTGTGCATTCAAGTGCTGGCAGAGTAATTGCTAAAAATGCAGGACATCAGGGATTTCGTTAATATAATGATAATGATTTAGGTCTCCAGGCATCCATACACAACACTGTCACAACAGTAGTTTCTTTTCTTTTATAGCGCTTTATTTAGTTTAGCAGTCAGGGATATGTTATTTCTGCACTTGTGAAAAGCAATTTACTTTAAAAGCCATTATATGGAATATAAATTGTCAGCAGTAAACATGCATTTGTTAAACGTATATGGTAAAGAAGAGCAAGCAAGCAATTTATGTGCCACTAACAGAACATAAATGGCACAAGATGACCTTGGTAAGTAACAAAACTCTGCTGGAATTAGTAATAGTCTAGTAAATGTAAACTCTGCTGGAAGTAGTACTGTATTTTTCGGACTATAAGTCCCAGTTTTTTTCATAGTTTGGCCGGGAGTCCAACTTATACTCAGGAGCGACTTATGTGTGAAATTGTTAACACATTACTGTAAAATATCAAATAATATTATTTAGCTTATTTACGTAAGAGACTAGATATATAAGATGTCATCAGATTTAGCGATTAGGAGTGACAGATTGTTTGGTAAACGTATACGTAAACGCATGTGTGGAGAGACGGAGCCGACGGGCCGACAGCGGGATAGGACAAACGCCGGTCCTACCCGAGATGGCGGCCAGGAGACGGGCATTTGGCGGAGAGAAGAGGCAGGACGCACTCGGAGCGACGCGGAAGCCAGCCAAGTCAGGTGCGTACACGACACACCTGCGCTCAATCTTTTTATCTTCTGTTGCAGTATAAAAGGGGAGAGGGAGGAACGATCGGCGCAGAAGTAGGCGAGGAAACCACGGCAACCAATGACCACGAGCACAACGAGAAAGACCCAGAGCAAGATGAGCCCCCACAGCAGACACAGCCACCGGACACCGAAAGGTGTGCTGCGACCAGCAGGAAGAGCCCGCGCGCTAGAAAGTGGCGCGACCGAATGGACGGAGGACGAAAGGTTTATTGAAAGGATAAACACAAGTCAAACCTGCAACCCACACGATGACGGCAGGAGACGCTTCACAGCATGTTCTATATGTTATAGTTATTTGAATGACTCTTACCATAATATGTTACGTTAACATACCAGGCACATTCTCAGTTGGTTATTTATGCCTCATATAACGTACACTTTTTCAGCCTGTTGTTCACTATTCTTTATTTATTTTAAATTGCCTTTCAAATGTCTATTGTTGGTGTTGGGTTTTATCAAATAAATGTCCCCAAAAAGTGCGACTTATAAGGTTTTTTTTCCTTCTTTATTATGCATTTTCGGCAAGTGCGACTTATACTCCAGAGCAACTTATATTCCGAAAAATACGGTAATGGTCTAGTAAATGTAAACTTTAAATAGCGTTAGTATCACAATCAATGCTGCAGTTTTGTTGTTCTGCCATGACTGTATTGACTGAGAGATACTGCATCACTTCTAGACAGAAAGAAAATAATGAAGTAAAAAAACTCAGTATTTGTAAGCAATACAGCAGTTGTATGGTATATTGGTAATGATAGAGTACAGGACTAACTAACACCTCCTATCATGTTAGCGCTAGTATTTGTTAAATTAAAATTAATACCGTGACATTTAGATGAGCACGACGAGAAACCAGTTCACGTGTGCCACTAGACGAATGTCACCGAGCAGCGACTAAGTGTGTGGTCAAAAGTTTGCATTGTCGGTAAATGATTGTTCAATAGTAGTCGGAGAAAATTTGCATGTTTTCCTCCAACCACATTCTCTATCAGTCATTGTATTATACAGGTGAAACTCACAAAACTATAATATGCTGTTAAAGTTCATTCATGTCAGATATTAACTTTAAATGTGAAACCGATATGTGAGATTAGTAAGCCGTTATTTGTTATAATTCAGACCCTCATGGTTTACAGTTTTTGAAACTTTATATTTTCTGAGATTTTCAATTCAAAGTTTGCAATAATCATCAAAATTATAACCAATAAAGGCTTGACATATATCACTGCATGTAATAAGTTAATTCCACATGTTACTAAATGTTACAAGCTTGTGTAATTTGCACATGAAAACATTCTACAGAATATTAATAATGTATTATATATGTACACAAAATGTTTTTGTTTTTCCTCTATACTACGTATGTGCCTGTAGGCTTTGTAAGGTCATGTTACCTCCAAACTAAACAAAATTGATGCTAATCTACACTTTTTTTTCAAATAAGAATTGATAGGGCGGCCGTTAAGGAACCAACTCGTTCGCAGAATCGAAAGTGGAATCGGAACTAGAAAAATGTATCAATTCCCATCTATCCGTGGTAGTAATTAGTAAAAAAAACAATACTATACTGGCATGTGACTGATGGCGCACCAAGGCGCATGTCGCAACATCAACACACGCAGAGACCATTTGCAAGCAGAAACAGGCAAGAGACAAAAGAGGGAGAATGGACACATTGTAAGGTATGATCATCCTTTATTTATAAACCCCGTTTCCATATGATTTGGGAAATTGCGTTAGATGTAAATATAAACGGAATACAATGATTTGCAAATCCTTTTCAACCCATATTCAATTGAATGCACTACAAAGACAAGATATTTGATGTTCAAACTCATGAACTTTATTTTTTTTTCTTTAATTTTTGAAGCTTTGAAAGTGGAATTCTTTTCCATTCTTGTTTTATGTAGAGCTTCAGTCGTTCAACAGTCCGGGGTCTCCGCTGTCGTATTTTACGCTTCATAATGCGCCACACATTTTCGATGGGAGACAAGTCTGGATTGCAGGCGGGCAAGGAAAGTACCCGCACTCTTTTTTTATGAAGCCACGCTGTTGTAACACGTGCTGAATATGGCTTGGCATTGTCTTGCTGAAATAAGCAGGGGCGTCCATGAAAAAGACGGCGCTTAAATGGCAGCATATGTTTTTCGTAAACCTGTATGTAACTTTCAGCATTAATGGTGCCTTCACAGATGTGTAAGTTACCCATGCCTTTGGCACTAATGCACCCCCATACCATCACAGATGCTGGCTTTTGAACTTTGCGTCGATAACAGTCTGGATGTTTTGCTTCCCCTTTGGTCCGGATGACACGATGTCGAATATTTCCAAAAACAATTTGAAATGTGGACTCGTCAGACCACAGAACACTTTTCCACTTTGCATCAGTCCATCTTAGATGATCTCGGGCCCAGAGAAGCCGGCGGCGTTTCTGGATGTTGTTGATAAATGGCTTTCGCTTTGCATAGTAGAGCTTTAACTTGCACTTACAGATGTAGCGACAAACTGTATTTAGTGACAGTGGTTTTCTGAAGTGTTCCTGAGCCCATGTGGTGATATCCTTTAGAGATTGATTTCGGTTTTGGATACAGTGTCATCTGAGGGATCGAAGGTCACAATCATTCAATGTTGGTTTCCGGCCATGCCGCTTACGTGGAGTGATTTCTCCAGATTCTCTGAACCTTTTCATGATATTATGGACCGTAGATGTTGAAATACCTAGATTTCTTGCAATTGCACTTTGAGAAACGTTGTTCTTAAACTGTTTGACTATTTGCTCATGCAGTTGTGGACAAAGGGGTATACCTCACCCCAGCCTTTCTTGTGAAAGACTGAGCATTTTTTTATACCCAATCATGGCACACACCTGTTCCCAATTAGCCTGCACACCTGTGGGATGTTCCAAATAAGTGTTTGATGAGCATTCCTCAACTTTATTAGTATTTATTGCCACCTTTCCTAATTTCTTTGTCACGTGTTGCTGGCCTCAAATTCTAAAGTTAATGATTATTTGCAAAAAAAAAAAAAATGTTTATCAGTTTGAATATCAAATATTTAGTCTTTGTAGCATATTCAACTGATTAAGGGTTAAAAATGATTTCCAAATCATTGTATTCCATTTATATTTACATCTAACACAATTTCCCAACTCATATGGAAACGGGGTTTGTAACACACCAAGAGGAAATGTACAGCATTATAGCTGCAAAAGGCATGTATTGCAAACCAAGCGAACTATGTACACACATTTTGTAAAAGATAAAGCTAAAAATAAAATATGTTTGTATATAAGAAAAACATATCATATTGATTTATTTTTAGCAAAAACACAAAAAAACAAAGATCAGCTGTAGGATTGCTAACTCACTGAAAAAACTAAGGAACACCTTGCAGATTTGCTTAATAGGACTGGATCTTACATTCCCTGATGAGATCAGTACATATTGGAGAGATGTCTTCTTAAGTGGGGTTGGAGATATTTCTTGGTGGGATTGGCACTGACCACTAAGAGAGTCGCCAAACAACACATCATCACTTGTGTGCCCTGGTGTCAGTGGGTGTTTCCACCTTTGTCACAATACACCCTCGTCCAAGGCTGGTACACAGCAGGTTGATCAGTGGAGGATGAAAGCCCCACAACAACAAAATTGAGAGAAAGGAGCTTACTGACTACGCTGCCGACATGAACTACAATAGAGGAGGAGCACACATTTTTGGGACTCATACAGATCCCAAATACACATTAGGACATACCAATAGGTAAAAAAAGTTGGCTTTGTATAATTTTGCGAAAAACAAAACGCCAGATAATTTGCCTCCTGGTAGGTGCCAATTTTTGTCCTTATACACACACCATAATAATACCGTATGTAGAAGCCAGCACTTACAGTGGGGCAAAAAAGTATTTAGTCAGCCACCGATTGTGAAAGTTCTCCCACTTAAGATGATGACAGAGGTCTGTTTTTTTCATCATAGGTACACTTCAACTGTGAGAGACAGAATGTGAAAAAAAAATCCAGGAATTCATATTGTAGGAATTTTAAAGAATTTATGTGTAAATGATGGTGGAAAATAAGTATTTGGTCAACCATTCAAAGCTCTCACTGATGGAAGGAGGTTTTGGCAAAAAATCTCACGATACATGGCCCTATTAATTCTTTCCTTAACACGGATCAATTGTCATGTCCCCTTAGCAGAAAAACAGCCCCAAAGCATGATGTTTCCACCCCCGTGTTTCACAGTAGGTATGGTGTTCTTGGGATGCAACTCAGTATTCTTCTTCCTCCAAACACGACGAGTTGAATTTATACCAAAATGGATACATGGATGATACAGCAGAGGATTGGGAGAATGTCATGTGGTCAGACGAAACCAAAATAGAACTTTTTGGTATAAACTCAACTCGTCGTGTTTGGAGGAAGAAGAATACTGAGTTGCATCCCAAGAACGCCAAACCTACTGTGAAGCATGGGGGTGGAAACATCATGCTTTGGGGCTGTTTTTCTGCTAAGGGGACAGGACAATTGATCCGTGTTAAGGAAAGAATGAATATGGCCATGTATTGTGAGATTTTGAGCCAAAACCTCCTTCCATCAGTGAGAGCTTTGAATGGTAAACCAAATACTTATTTTCCACCATAATTTACAAATACATTTTTTTAAATTCCTACAATGTGAATTCCTGGATTTTTTTTTTCACATTCTGTCTTTCACAGTTGAAGAATACCTATGATGAAAATTACAGACCTCTGTCATTATTTTAAGTGGGAGAACTTGCCCAATTGGTGGCTGACTAAATACTTTTTTGCCCCACTGTATGCCTATGGTAGCATTAATGTGCCAACAATCCATCAAGCAGTTACCAAAGTTGGAGTAAAACATTTTGACAGATTTTTGAGTACCGTGTATAATGTTCTAACCTGACTCTCGCCAGATCCTTGTAGTTCGCTGAGCTCCACACAACGATATGGAATAGAGGGCAATGCAACCTCCTTCAAGATAGCAAACATATGAACCAATCAGGATCGCCGGGCAGGATTTCATAGATGTGACGTAGCCCTGAAGCGACTGTGTGATTCAAACAACAATGGCGGTATGCAGCGAGGAGTCTTGTGCTGACATTGATTCGGGTTTTGCAACAGTTTTGCGACATTCATTGTCAACTAACATTGCTGCGTTGTTTCAGTAAAAGTTCTCTAACTGTTCGCCCTGTCGTTATCCAATATGTCGGCTGTTCTGTTTTGGATTTCCTGGCGTCGCTCTCATCAGCGTCACAGGTTGATTTGGATGTGAGTGGTTGAAGTAGCATGTCAATCAAGATAACGGACAAGTGGTTTATCCAATCACATACAATACTTTTTTTACAAGGCCCCACCTTCTGAAATACATTTCCTATTGAGAACTCCCAGATCCTCAGCGAACTACAAGGATCTGGCGAGAGTCAGGTTAGTAATGTTTTACATTCTCAATGAAACGTTAAAGTTTTTGGCTTACAATCTAGCGGTCACACTTATCATTACACAATGTAGCGAATAAATTGCTTTGACGTCGATAAGCACAACCAGAATGAATATTGGCTTACCGGGTTATATACGGCACTGTGGATTTTTGAGAAAATGAAAGGATTTTTCGTGCACCTGTCTGAAAAACATGGTAATTGCTTAGGCCATAACTTCCATCTCGCTGTGTCTCATGGTCTGGACAGCGACAAAGATCAGCCTGCAGATTGAGCCTGTGTACTGGAAATGATTAAAGGGGACCTTCTCTCACTAGGACCTGATGACAACTGCACTGACAGCCAATGTGAAACAAAACATGTGCAGGGTACTGACTGAAAATTGCAGCTCACTTGCAATCCAAGGCCTTCTGACAAATGGATCCAAGATATCATGGCACAGTGGTAGAGGCAGAGGCAAACATCTGCTTGTCCAAGAGCTGCTGGACTTAAATGAGCCAAAATAAAGTAATGAACGGACCACTGCGGCACAATTTCTTCTGCTAAAGGAAATTAAAGATGGTGATTAACCTTCTTCAGAACAGACGAGTTAAATTTGTCTTTGTGAACTCTTTTTCCATTCCTACATTGTTTTTAATGAGACATTATTTGTATAGCCTTTCTTCGAATGTGTCGCCAAGGAAAGTAGCAATAAACTACATGGCAATAAAATAAAAACATGCTGTGAAGTTTAAGAAAATATATTAACACATTAGTCCCACTCTAACAAGAGAATTGTTAGCTTCCCTACAGCATTCATTGCACTGATTGTTCTGTGAGAATATGCTGCATCATGACTTTGTTAAATGAATCCATCTATCTATGTCAGACAGTAATTTGAACCAACAAGTCACATAGCACAGTTATTTCAGTGAGCTGTTTACAGAGGTTGGTAGTAACGCGTTACATCTACTTAAATAACTTTTGGGATAAATTGTACTTCTAAGAGTAGTTTTTATGCAACATACTTTTACTTTTACTTGAGTATATATTTACTCTGCTCCATTTATCTACATTCAGCTCGCTACTCGCTACTTTTTTTTATCGATCTGTTAATGCACACTTTTTTTTGTTTTGATTTTGTCAGAAACACATTCAAAGTAGGATCTACGCATGCCTGCGTTTCACCAATCAAATGCAGTCACTGGTGACGTTGGACCAATCAAACAGAGCCAGGCGGTGACATGAACGTCACACGTAGAATCCGACTTAAAAGAGTTCAATAACGTATTGGGTTGTTACCATTTACTGGTCAATTGTACGGAATATGTACTGTACTGTGCAATCTACTAATAAAAGTTTCAATCTATCAATCAAAAGTGTAAAGGAAAGAAGACACTTTTTATTTCAACCGTACTTCCCGTCAAAAGCCTAAAGACTGATCGCACAGTTCCTGTCTTCACGATAAAAGCGCCACTCTATCGCGCCTGCGCTAACAAAATAAGAGTCTACGAAAGCCAGCGCAAACAAGCTAGTAAGTTACGAAGTTTGCCGCCAATATATTTCTTGTATAAACGAATATGAACGCTGGACAAATAAAATGCCAAAAACCAACGACTTTCATGTGGTATTAGACAGAAAGGAGGAACTTTTTTTCTCCTCTATTTGAAAACGAGGACGTTATCAGCACTATTGTCTGATTACAATCAATGCAAGTCATCAGAATCAGGTAATACACCAACTTATATTTTTGTCTTCATGAAAGATAGGAATGTATATGTGTTAAACATGCATGTATATTCATTAAAACACCTTTAACATGTCAACAAAAATGGCAAAAGAAATAAATATAAATTATGTACTGTATATATAAATGTATGTGTATACACGTTGACTTCCGGTTCCGGGTCAACGTGAATGACTGCTCGCTGACTGCTCTTGTTGCAAAAAAGCTAAGTATCGTTCTATCTGTGTGATTTTAACTGTTTTGCAGCTTTATTTACAACTTATCGAACATATTTAATAGTTCAATTTAACTTGCAAATCACCCGATCTCTGTCTCACCACTTCGCCCTCAGCTAGCTAGCTGCTAAGCTAACGAGGCTAGCGGAGAAAGGCAGCGCCGGTCTGAAGGAAGCTACTCCCCCGCCACCGTGACCACCACTTCCCGAAGACAGCTGGCACTCCACTCGGCGACGGAAAGTTTCTGTGAGTATGGCTTCCTGCGCTTCGTGCACTTTACTCATGGATAGGTTGGCTTTGCTAGAGAGCCGTGTCCGCCAGTTAGAGCAGTGTAATTTCGTAACTTTAGATGTTGCGGACACATCTGCTAGCGTTAGCTGTAGCGAGCTAACTAGCCCAGCTTGTAGCAGCCCTAAACGGCCTACAAGCTACGGTGTACCGGTTGAGACGCATAATAGATTTAGCCCTTTAGCTAGTCCTACACCCCAGTCCCACACTTTAGTTATAGGGGACTCCATCACCCGAAACATAAAGCTTAGCAAACCAGCCACAATTAAGTGTATTCCCGGGGGCAGAGCACCTGACATTGAAGCTAATCTTAGGGAGCTAACTCGCAACAGGTCTAGTAAGCACGTACGGCAGGCTAACCGCACCACTAGTTATGCGAATATAGTAATACACGTTGGCTCCAATGACGTTAGGATGAGACAATCAGAGATTACAAAGAGAAACATAGCCAGGGCTTGTAATCTCGCCAGAAAGATGTCCAGGCATCGAGTAATTGTCTCTGGCCCCCTGCCTGGGAGAGGCAATGATGAGAGATATAGCAGATTAGTCTCTCTTAACAGGTGGCTGGATAGCTTCTGCAGACAACAGGGATTTACGTTTATTGATAATTGGCCCTCTTTCTGGGGCAAACCTGGCTTGCTGAGGAGAGACGGCCTTCACCCTAACCAGGAAGGCGCTATCCTCTTGTCTCGGAACATAGACTTCGCATTGAGCCACATTTGACTAACTGCACTAGAGCAAGCCCGGTCACAGGCAATTACAGAGCCTGCTAGCCTGGGTATGGAGTCAGTTAAGTTAGAACTAGCCAGCGCCAGGCTGGATGATCCCTGTACACATAGCAATTTTCGTAGAATAATACACAACTCACAAAATGTTTTTTCTACTGTGTCTATGACTTCGTCAGAGTTAGACATGCGTTCTACTGAGGTGGCAAATTATGATGCGTTCAGTTTATCGCAGCGCCAAGTAGATAATCTGAAAATTCCCGTCATATCAATTCCTAGATATGGTCGTAATTATTTTAAGTACACTGCGCATAATAAACGCAACATTATTAATATTGCTACTACGGATAATTTTATCAACAACTCCTTAAAACAGCCCACTACCTATAATATGGGCTTTCTAAACATCAGATCTTTGTCTCCCAAAACGTTATTAGTCAATGAGGTCATTAGAGACAACAACCTTAACGTCATCGGTCTTAGCGAAACCTGGCTTAAACCAGACGACTTTTTTGCGATAAATGAGGCATCCCCTCCTAACTATACGAATGCGCATATTGCCCGTCACCTCAAAAGGGGAGGGGGTGTCGCACTAATATACAACGAAAACTTTAACTTTAGTCCTAACTTAAATAATAAATATAAATCGTTTGAGGTGCTTTCTATGAAGTCTGCCACACCTCTGCCTCTGTGCCTGGCCGTTATCTACCGCCCCCCAGGGCCCTATTCGGACTTTATTAGTGAATTCTCAGAGTTTGTTGCTGATCTAGTGACGCACGCCGATAATATAATTATAATGGGGGACTTTAATATCCATATGAATACCCCATTGGACCCACCGTGCGTGGCGCTCCAGACTATAATTGATAGCTGTGGTCTTACACAAATAATAAATGAACCGACGCATCGCAACGGTAATACGATAGACCTAGTGCTTGTCAGAGGTATCACCGTCTCAAAAGTTACGATACTCCCGTATACTAAAGTAATGTCCGATCATTACCTTATAAAATTCGAAGTTCAGACTCATGTTCGGCAAGCTAATAATAATAATAACTGCTATAGCAGCCGCAACATTAATGCTGCCACAACGACGACTCTTGCGGACCTACTGCCCTCGGTAATGGCACCGTTCCCAAAGTATGTGGGCTCTATTGATAACCTCACTAACAACTTTAACAACGCCCTGCGCGAAACCATTGATAGTATAGCACCGCTGAAGTTAAAAGAGGCTCCAAAAAGGCGTACGCCATGGTTTACTGATGAAACTAGAGCTCAGAAATTATTATGTAGAAAGCTGGAACGCAAATGGCGCACGACTAAACTTGAGGTGCACCATCAAGCATGGAGTGATAGTTTAATAACTTATAAACGCATGCTTACCTTAGCTAAAACTAATTATTACTCAAATCTCATCCGCATTAATAAAAACGATCCAAAATTTTTGTTTAGTACAGTAGCATCGCTAACCCAACAAGGGACTCCTTCCAGTAGCTCCACCCATTCGGCAGATGACTTTATGAAGTTCTTTAATAAGAAAATTGAACTTATTAGAAAGGAGATTAAAGACAATGCGTCCCAGCTACAACGGGGTTATAGTAACACAGATACGATTGTATATACGGCGGATACTGCAAATATCCAAAATAGTTTCTCTCGTTTTGATGAAATAACATTAGAAGGATTGTTACAACGTGTAAATGGAATAAAACAAACAACATGTTTACTTGACCCACTTCCTGGGAAACTTATCAAGGAACTTTTTGTATTATTAGGTCCATCAGTGCTAAATATTATAAACTTATCACTTTCCTCGGGCACTGTTCCCGCTGCATTCAAAAAAGCGGTTATTCATCCTCTCCTTAAAAGACCTAACCTCGATCCAGACCTCATGGTAAACTACCGACCGGTGTCTCACCTTCCCTTTATTTCGAAAATCCTCGAAAAAATTGTTGCAGAGCAGCTAAATGAGCACTTAGCGTTTAACAATCTATGTGAAACCTTTCAATCCGGTTTCAGGGCAAATCACTCGACTGAGACAGCCCTCGCAAAACTGACTAATGATCTATTGCTAACGATGGACTCTGATGCGTCATCTATGTTGCTGCTCCTCGATCTTAGCGCTGCTTTCGATACCGTCGATCATAATATTTTATTAGAGCGTATCAAAATACGAATTGGTATTTCAGACTCAGCCCTGTCATGGTTTAACTCTTATCTTACTGATAGGATGCAGTGCGTCTCCTATAACAGTGTGACCTCGGACTATGTTAAGGTAACGTGTGGAGTTCCCCAGGGTTCGGTCCTTGGCCCTGTACTCTTCAGCATCTACATGCTGCCGCTAGGTGACGTCATACGCAAATACGGTATTAGCTTTCACTGTTATGCTGATGACACCCAACTTTACATGCCCCTAAAGCTGACCAACACGCCGGACTGTAGTCAGTTGGAAGCGTGTCTTAATGAAATTAAACAATGGATGTCCGCTAACTTTTTGCAACTTAATGCCAAAAAAACGGAAATGCTGATTATCGGTCCTGCTAGACACCGACCTCTATTTAATAATACAACTTTAACATTTGACAACCAAATAATAAAACAAGGTGACTCTGTAAAAAATCTGGGTATTATCTTCGACCCAACTCTCTCCTTTGAGTCACACATTAAAAGCGTTACTAAAACGGCCTTCTTTCATCTCCGTAATATCGCTAAAATTCGCTCCATTTTGTCCACTAAAGACGCCGAGATCATTATCCATGCGTTTGTTACGTCTCGTCTCGATTACTGTAACGTATTATTTTCGGGTCTCCCAATGTCTAGCATTAAAAGATTACAGTTGGTACAAAATGCGGCTGCTAGACTTTTGACAAGAACAAGAAAGTTTGATCATATTACGCCTGTACTGGCTCACCTGCACTGGCTTCCTGTGCACTTAAGATGTGACTTTAAGGTTTTACTACTTACGTATAAAATACTACACGGTCTAGCTCCAGCCTATCTTGCCGATTGTATTGTACCGTATGTCCCGGCAAGAAATCTGCGTTCAAAAGACTCCGGCTTATTAGTGATTCCTAGAGCTCAAAAAAAGTCTGCGGGCTATAGAGCGTTTTCCGTTCGGGCTCCAGTACTCTGGAATGCCCTCCCGGTAACAGTTCGAGATGCTACCTCAGTAGAAGCATTTAAGTCTCATCTTAAAACTCATCTGTATACTCTAGCCTTTAAATAGACCTCCTTTTTAGACCAGTTGATCTGCCGCTTCTTTTCTTTCTCCTATGTCCCCCCCTCCCTTGTGGAGGGGGTCCGGTCCGATGACCATGGATGAAGTACTGACTGTCCAGAGTCGAGACCCTGGATGGACCGCTCGTCGGGACCCAGGATGGACCGCTCGCCTGTATCGGTTGGGGACATCTCTACGCTGCTGATCCGCTTGAGATGGTTTCCTGTGGACGGGACTCTCACTGCTGTCTTGGAGCCACTATGGATTGAACTTTCACAGTATCATGTTAGACCCGCTCGACATCCATTGCTTTCGGTCCCCTAGAGGGGGGGGGTTGCCCACATCTGAGGTCCTCTCCAAGGTTTCTCATAGTCAGCATTGTCGCTGGCGTCCCACTGAATGTGAATTCTCCCTGCCCACTGGGTGTGAGTTTTCCTTGCCCTTTTGTGGGTTCTTCCGAGGATGTTGTAGTCGTAATGATTTGTGCAGTCCTTTGAGACATTTGTGATTTGGGGCTATATAAATAAACATTGATTGATTGATTGATATATATATATATATATATATATATATATATATATATATATATATATATATATATATATATATATATATATATACATATATATATGTATATGTATATAATATGTGTATATATATATATATATATATATATATGATATGTGTGTGTATGTATATGTATATATGAGGTATATCACCTCGATTTGGTCATTTATTAAGTAATTGATTAACGTTGAATAACTTATTGGGGTGTTACCATTTAGTGGTCAATTGTAGGGAATATGTACTGTACTGTGCAATCTACTAATAAAAGTTCCAATCAATCAATGAATGCCTACTGAGCCTATGGTGCTGTTAAGTTATTATGGCTCAATTTGCCTTAGTTTTTTTTATTTTAATGTATTATTATTTAATACATATATTATTGTTTTAGTTGTTTAAGAGATATTCCTGGCTCTGAATTTGCTCATTGCTATTTTTAATTTTTTTGTGCATTATTTGTTGCCGTCATCATTAAACAAACAGGTTACTCAACAGTTACTCAGTACTTGAGTAGTTTTTTCACAACATACTTTTTACTTTTACTCAAATAAATATTTGGGTGACTACTCCTTACTTTTACTTGAGTAATACATCTCTAAAGTAACAGTACTCTTACTTGAGTACAGTTTCTGGCTACTCTACCCACCTCTGACTGTTTAGGAGAAAACATATGTTAACTATTTTTTATTTATGGCTAACAAATGCTTTCATGTTGTTGATTAAAATATTTGACCATGAGCACCTTAAAGTGAGTAAGTTAAATAAGTAGGGGAAGTAGAAGCACGAGTAGACAATGGCGGGCCGTGCGTTTCCCACATAGGCCTTCAGTCAGGCCCGGGCAATTATTTTGACTCGGGGGCCACATTTAGAGAAAAAAATGTGTCTGGGGCCGGTATATCTATTTTTAGGAACACTAATACAAAACCTCACAATAATGTCTGATTGAATGCTAAAAACGTTATGACAGAACACCTTAAAAAACGTCATAGAATTTTAAATTTTTCTATGAACGATAAAACACTGAATATTGACAAAATATGAATGTCACACCCGCTTTCGATCGACATATTTTACCATCAAGTGAAACGCAACAAAAATGCAACAAACAGTGAAATATGAACACGAAGGGTACCATAGTAACTAATTAGATGAGCAGAGTAACTAATTAGATGAGCATAGTAACTGGTATATCATCCATAAGCGCAGATTCCAACCATTGAAATACTTTGTATAGTTGAAGACTTACAGTTATTAGAAAACATCACTGCAAATCATAATGCCAGCTACACTTTCCATCTTAAAGATCTAAAAAAAATATTTGGAAATGTCTGGCGGGCCAGATTGAAAAGCTCGAAGGGCCGCAGGTAGCCCCCGAGCCTTAATTTGCCCAGGTCTGCCTTAAGTTCATGTATACCATTTCTCCATTGCTGGAGAAATACTATACATGAACACATTTACGCACTACCGACTATTGAAACACATCAACAGTATACAAAATGGGTTATTTTCTAGCGCATTTAAAAATCATTTAAAACGCATCAGCATTTAAAACATGTGCTGTAAATTTCTCTGCTTGGCTTATGGAAGTTCTGGTTATTAAAGTTGTATTCAAAGTACACACTTCTTAAAGATATATTTACTGTCCTGACCACATGATGACCACAAATACACACGTAACAATGTTAATTAAATGACAGGCATGAAACACTTTAACAACAAAAGTTTACACATTTAAGTTGTAACGGAACAGCTACTGTCAACAACTTGTGATCTGTTTGGCTATTGCATCTGCCTCTCAACTCTGTGTTCTCAAATTCATCCGCTAACGGTCCCGGTGAGTATCAAATCACAGGACGCGTAAATGTCACGTTCAACGTGAGGCCATGTAGAACAACTGACAACAACTCGTGATCTGATTGGCTATTGCAACTGTCTATCACCTGTATGTGTCCGGACGCCAGCATTGTTGATTCTGAAGGCCCCAGGCAGATTTGGTACTGCATGGCAACATAAGCTGGCTGAATTCTGATTGGATATCAACTAAAACTAAAAACAACAGCACTGGAACGAACATAATATGACATGAAGAGAATATGAATACTTTTAGATATTCAGGGAAAGTAAATAAAATAAAATAATTCATCTTTAATTATGATCATGATCTCTGGTTATGTTAGGCCAGCAGAGAAGGCCTTGCTGGCCCTGACGGCACACTATTGCAAGTAGAAAAAGAAGGAATAATCACAGTTGGGTGGGCAGGTCGGTTTTAAGGTCGTGGTTCGGTTTAGTTTGGGTACAGTAAAGGGAACAAAATGGAAAATAAAAAATTTACCTAGCATTTGTGTAAACAGCTTTAATGCTATGTTCTTAAACAAAAGATGTTGCCAGATATTTCTGATAAATAAATTCATTGACTTGTTATCTAATGGTCTGTGGTGTCTCCGAATGTACTTTGGGCATTCCTCCTTCACTCAGCTTTCTTGCCATCTTTATGTCTTCAGCCCCTCCTGATTTATCTTCCCTCATCACCAACGATCACTCCTCCGCTGCCCCTCCAACCCCCTCTTGAGCAAGTTATTTTTAATTATGTGTCATAATAAAATCTCATTTGATTGGGAATAATCTAGTGCTGCCTAATCAAATTAACAAAGTCCTCCTTTGATTTTCAATTAACAAAGTCCTCCTTTGATTTTCAATTATCTCTCCTCCCAGCTCCAGCTGGCTTTATTGTATACCCTCCATTGGCTGCCAGCCACAAGGCAAATCATTCTGTACATGCACACTTACAGGCATGTGGAAAAACTTAGGGCGCCCCACGGTGGGGTCATCACCTTATCCTCTTGTGCCTGCAATGTGCCAGTACTCGGGGCAAAGAGTCTCTGGCGATATCACAGTTTTAATAATGATCACCAGTCATTGTCCCCATACTCATGTAATGCATCTTTGTTACACAACAAATGTCTGCTAAAATCAAAGCAAAACCAATTTATAGGAAAAGTCAAAAACAAGTAAAAACTCAAAGATCAGCCTTAATACATCCATAATATTGCATGAACATGTTTGATTTTAAAAGAGTGATGTTTCTCTTTGAAGTTTAGGTAGACGGCTGAATCCTGACTTCAAGAGTATGCCGGTCTGTGTTGAAATATTCGCCTACTTAGTGGTTGTTTTGTTTCCCCCACATATATTTCAGTGCGTCTGTCACTGTACTGCACAAGCATATGCCAGCCTGTTTTTCTGGGTATGGCCTGTATTTAGGGTGCACTGGTCATTTTCTACAGATGTTAACAGATTTAAAGTGTACTGGAAATTGTGTTGTTTCTCAGGTAAACCTGATACATAAAGGCTGACACTGTTGGCGTTAACGCACTTTTTGTGTCTTTTTACGCACAAACTATTCTCCCTTCTCCCCTCAGACAGGAGACTCCGGTCCATCAGACCCACACCTCCGCCACCTGAACAGTTTTTCTCCCGTCGGTCATCCAGACACATGAACAATAACAAAATCTGATAGCTCAGTTACAGCTCGTTTTTATTACCTATTACCTATTCTGTGTTATATGTGTTTTATGTTGCACGATTGGACTAAGACGAAATCTTAGTTTGTGGACCCGTTCTCAAACCATGACAATTAAACTAATCTGATTCTGATTCTAATTGAAACTGGAAAGGAGACACTTTTTCGGAAGGCCGCGCGTTCCCGCGCGTTTTTGTTTTCAACCGACCCTGCCTTCTCCGGGTCAAGACAGTGTTTTGTTTTGTTTATATTTGTCTAGTCAAATTTCCGTCGCAGTTTATTGCGTTTTTGTTGGTCGACTTCAAAGTAATGAATTTTCTGGTAAAATGTCTTAAATTTTGATTCGCCGAAAGTTTTTATCGATCACAAATACTGCATTTCTGGTAATAGGACTCCTGCGTGTTATTGTTTTTGTCATGGCGAGCAATAAACCCAAGAAGCGAAGCAAAGTAGTTTCAGGAGTCCCTATTTTAGCAATTGGCTCACTTATGAAGATGGAAATATGTTTTGCATGCCATGTAAACGGGCTAATAAAAAGAACATCTTTACGACGGATTTTCAAAGATCAAACCTCACCAGGCACCAAGAAACATCATGTTACATCTTTCCTGCTTGTCTGCTCACAGACCATGGTCGAGGAGCGCAGGGGAGAAGTTCCCTATAACCCAACACTTTACCTGGCAGTGGGTCCCTACAGTTATGTGAATGAATGTTTGTAACTGAAACAATTTACATATGCATGTCAAAACGTGGACTTTGGGTTTTGTTTTTCTGGAATGCAAAGGAGAGTTGGCAAGAGCAAGAAGTGAATGTAAGTACACCCTTTATTTTTACCACTATAACTAACAAAAGGCAAACAAAAGGTGCGCACACTGGCAGAGAACAAACTTGACTACTGAAAACAAAAACTAGCACAAAGGCATGACTATGGACAAAAGACAAAACTCAAAAACTGTGACATAAAAAAACAAAAACTTACGTGGCATGGGCAGAAGAGAAGAGAAACTATGGACAGTGTGGTTAACAGGCATGGCATGGCATGAAGGGAGTAGAGATAAAGTCGCCAGGCTGACCACCTGGCACCTACAGGTTTAAATAATACAGGTGATTGAACAGGTGGTGACATGACAGGTGAAACTAATGAGTTGCTATGGTAACAAAACAAACCAGGAAGTGCAAAAATAGGAACTGATTGTCCAAAAACAAAACCGAACATGACCAAAACAAAACATGATCCCATAGACGTGACAATGCATAAGAACATTTTTCCTGAGACCCCATTTTTAAAAATTCCTAGCGCCAACGCTGCATCTGTCACCTTTTTTCTCCCTTACCCACTTTGTTTTTGTTCCTTCTAGAACCGGATACCCTTCTTTACAAATGACCAGCTGGGGTGACCAGGTTGTGAAGACCTCCCTCAAGTAATGATGTTCTTTCGCATAACTTTATAAGGCCAGTGTTGTGGGGTTTTGATTTCACCCTGTTTTTTTCTCCAGTACCTGGTGAAAATCAAAGTGTTGTAATTGGTCAGAGTGTGTGGGTTTGCTGTATGAGAGGAGTTCAGGGAAAACAAAACGATCAACTCCTTTGCTGCTGATTTGCGCTCTGAGTTAATAATTTTAGCTCAGAAACCGACAAAGGCCCTGCTGCCTTTGTGGCACAAACAGACAAATCAATCTGGACGAAATAAATACCATTAAAAGAAAGACATCTGTCTTCTTGTCTTAGATAATGATTGTGAACGATAGGCAAAAAAAAATAATAATAAAATGCAGTTCCCCTTTTAAGTTCTGTTCCATGGAGACAACTGTTTGTATGTATTGACTACATCTTTGAAATCTGTGTGTGTGTGTCACAGTTGACATTTAAATGGGTTACATTTTTATTTTATTCATTGTGGCAAGTTTGTGGCCGACAGAAACCATTTTTGTTCAATAAACCGATGATAACCTCTTTGTCCTTTGTACTGTATAGTGTCTAAAAGACACTCAATTTTGTGTTTTATATTAAATAGCCGCAGACCCCCATCTCTCTCACTCACTCAGGGCCATAGTCAGGTAAACGATAGGCATTTTGGTTGTTAATTTACAGTGGCATTAGTGTCCTTTTATACTCCATATCTCGATGGATGTTGTCAGGTGTCTCCAAATAAAGCCAACAGAATAGATCTGGTAGCTTTTGGAAGTGACATGTTATATGCTTTTCTGTAAATTTCTAAAAATGTGATTAACTGTCAACATTTTGATGTCCTCCCGTGATGCAGGTCGCTGCAAAAAAACAAAACAAACAAAAAAAAAAACATTCTGGGATAAATACTGGTAATTAAAACCAAATAAAACTGTTCAACAATCTGTCAGTTTGGACTGTAAACCAAAACAGAACACAGACTAAACAGATGATAATCCTTGGTTTTTGAAATAGTTTACGAGAGCAGCAACGACATAGATGTTTCTACCACTTTGATGTCACCATAACGTCCTTTTCCGAATCTTTGGTCATCATTATTTTTTCGTACTATATGTACTTTTTTTTCATTTCATCAGCACAGGAAATGAACAGAAACTATAGTAATTTCTGTGAAATAGAGAACGGTTAAGATTAAATCAGTTCTGCTTCTTTCTATTCCTTTTCGGACAGGTTGAATTGTGTATGTACAAATATTTTATGTATCACTATGTAACATTATAGATGTATATATGTATACACATTGGACATAAACTAAAACCAAAAATCAATACTTGGTCTACTTAAAAGGTGCAATCACTTAAACAATTGAAAATAAAATACGGTCTTAAAGGGAAACTGCACCATTTTTTGGAATTTTGTTCACTATTATTATGAAAGTCATGACGACTGATGGATTTTTATTTTAATGCATTTTAAATATTAAACGTAAAATGAAAGTCTGCTTATAGCAGAGCCAACTAGTCCTCTATTCCGCCCATGAAATCCAACAAATAACCATTCAAAAAGCGGCAACAATACTCTTATTTACATTTCGTGACTTAGATATCAACCAAGTATTAGTAATTTTGTTATTATAAGCGCTAATGCAGACAAACTATTTATAATTATTTCCTTGCTTCCCTGCTCCATATAAGTGTATTCTAGATCATAAATCATGAATAACAACTGGAAAGTAGATGGCTGAAAATATAATCTGACAGTGATAAGCTGACTTGTCCAGGGTGTACGCCGCCTTCCGCCCGAATGCAGCTGAGATAAGCTCCAGCACCCCCCGCAAACCCATTAAGGACAAGCGGTAAAAAAATGGATGGATGGATAAGCAGATCATTCAATAGGGAACCACTCAGCATCAAATAGCACTATTGCTCAGTGCTAAAAAAGAAATACAAACTACGAACATTGTAAAACAATCCTTTACTTTCCAATGTCTGCTTTCACAGGGATGCCAAATGATGGGAAGCACAAACTTTTTTATTTGTGGTTAGATGAAGAAATCACCATTAACCTCACTCAAGTGTAAAAAAAAATGGTTGGTGCAAACAAGCATCTTCCTAGCGATGTCAAAGTTGTTTTAAGTTTCTCGGTTTATGTCCACAACTTGTTATTATATCTACTACACTAATCTAGCACAAACCAGAGGAGATGTAGCAGCTCACCGGCTCAATAAAGCACCTCTCTGATCAAGGCGTAGCTAAAAGTAGCTCTTCTGCGTTAGCTCTTATAATAATGTTGCCAATACTTGGTAATTATGCACGTCCTGACATGTAAAAAAGTATTGTTGCCGGTTTTTCTGGAAGTTTTTGCTTTATGGGTAACATAAATGACTTCTATTAGCTTTTGTTTTTATCTATCTAGCACAATTGTTTACAAAGTACAAAAAAGAAGAACCATGATAAACACTGGAAGTGTTTACAAAGTAAAAAAAGAAGAACCATGATAAACATTCTGATTTTATTCAACCATTAACTCTTTCATTCTCAAAATAATCTTACTTATCTCATCATATGGAATAAAACTTACTTCACCAATTATTTATTTATTTATTTTTATTGTGATTACTTATGAAGTATATTGTGAATACATTGAGAACAGGAAGTGAACAAAAGTTTTAGCAACTGTTATGTAAAAGAAAAGGGGTAGGATTAAATAAACTCTGCTTCTTCCTACTCCTTTTCGAACATGTTGAAAAGAGAAACTGGAAATTGTGATGTATCATGTTGTATGCTTGCATGTTCGAAATAAACTCAAACTCAAACTCAAGTCGTATATGAAAAATTAAAATGCATAAAAAACAGAAAACAAACTTCCCAGAAAAAGTTCCTCTTTTGCCTTTTAAGAGTCAAGGAAAGTTGGTCAGAAAACACTGGAGACTTTAAACCCAACAGCTGAGGAGATGCATGACTTTGATCAGCCTCTGACAATAACTGTCAGCCAGCAATTCATATTCAAAGTAATGTGTATAATTACAGTTTTACGAGCAGCCTCTGAATACATTTAGACAGCAATTCTATTTCTGAATGTGATCCCGAATGTGATAATCACAGATTATCAATAGTTAATGTGCTGAGAGAGACACCAGAGCAAGAAACCTACTCAGTGGGTAATTCTGTTCGTTTGGTGGAAACTGGCTTCAAGATATTAACCTTCAGAAATGTATTATTTATTCAAGTAATGTTTTAAATAATTTTCTTGTATGCAACTTTTTCGATCATCTATTATTTTTTCTTTATTATCTACCCAATGTCAATATAGGGTTTAATTCAAACATTATTTAAAATTAATGCAAGCAGTCAATGGTGAACCTACAGATAGAGAAGTTGACGTGGTGTGAGGTGGTACAGAGAAGTACTTCATGGTAGACATTGAATAATCCTTCTTGCTTGCTCTCAATAAATGTGCTCACATCCCGTCCCTCTTCCTTATTTTTTCCCTGCTTTTGCTTCTTGTCGAAATCTAAAACATGAAATTGATCAACTGGCCTCTAAACGCAATTGACAAGAGTTTCTTGATGAGAAACTTGAGCTGGGGAGAACCTGTATGTCCTCAAGGAAGGTTTGCTGCTGGATATGGCACGCGTAGAAGAAGTGTGGGGTCGTGGGCCTGGCTGTTCTTAATGTTGAGGACATCAAAGTCATGATCTACCTATTAGGAACTATGATAACAGGGCATCTGCTGATTGGATTGAGCGTTGCCCTGGTGTATCAACAAATTCAGAAGACAAGGGCAAAGGTTCAAAGTAGCCAGAAGCTGCCCGTCATGATTAATGGGATGGGCAAGGCTGTGGGCACAAAGACAGAGGCGATTTTTGGACTAAATTGTAAATTGGATAACATCTCTGAGAAGCTTTCCACTCTACAACGCGGAATTATGATCAATTCGAGGACCGGGAACGGACGACGAGTATTAGAATATATCTATTTGCCCTAACCCAAACATCTCAATTTGCATTTGCACGAGCAGTCAACGTGAATGACTGCTCGCTTACTGTTCTTGTTGCAAAAAAGCTAAGTATCGTTCTATCTGTGTGCTTTTAACTGTTTTGCAGCTTTATTTACAACTTCTGGAACATATTTAATAGTTCAATTTTACTTGCAAATCACCCAATCTCTGTCTCACCACTCCGCCCTCAGCTAGCTAGCGGCTAAGCTAACGAGGCTAGCGGAGAAAGGCAGCGCCGGTCTGAAGGAAGCTACTCCCCCGCCACCGTGATCACCACTTCCCGAAGACAGCTGGCACTCCACTTGGCGACAGAAAGTTCTGTGAGTATGGCTTCCTGCGCTTCGTGCACCTTACTCATGGATAGGTTGGCTCTGCAAGAGAGCCGTGTCCGCCAGTTAGAGCGGTGTAATTTCGTAACTTTAGATGTTGCGGACACATCTGCTAGCGTTAGCTGTAGCGAGCTAACTAACCCAGCTTATAGCAGCCCTAAGCGGCCTACAAGCTACGGTGTACCGGTTGAGATGCATAATAGATTTAGCCCTTTAGCTAGTCCTACACCCCAGTCTACCGGGCACCACACTTTAGTCATAGGGGACTCCATCACCCGAAACATAAAGCTTAGCAAACCAGCCACAATTAAGTGTATTCCCGGGGGCAGAACACCCGACATTGAAGCTAATCTTAGGGAGCTAACTCGCAACAGGCCTGGTAAACACGTACGACAGGCTAACCGCACCACTAGTTATGCGAACATAGTTATACACGTTGGCTCCAATGACGTTAGGATGAGACAATCAGAGATTACAAAGAGAAACATAGCCAGGGCTTGTAATCTCGCTAGAAAGATGTCCAGGCATCGAGTAATTGTCTCTGGCCCCCTGCCTGGGAGAGGCAATGATGAGAGATATAGCAGATTAGTCTCTCTTAACAAGTGGCTGGATAGCTTCTGTAGACAACAGGGATTTACGTTTATTGATAATTGGCCCTCTTTCTGGGGCAAACCTGGCTTGCTGAGGAGAGACGGCCTTCACCCTAACCAGGAAGGCGCTATCCTCTTGTCTCGGAACATAGATTTCGCATTGAGCCACATTTGAGCAACTGCACTAGAGCAAGCCCGGTCACAGGCAATTACAGAGCCTGCTAGCCTGGGTATGGAGTCAGTTAAGTTAGAACTAGCCAGCACCAGGCTGGATAATCCCTGTACACATAGCAATTTTCGCAGAATAATACACAACTAACATAATGGTTTTTCTGCTATGACTATGACTACGTCAGAGTTAGACATGCGCTCTACTGAGGTGGCAAATAATGATGCGTTCAGTTTATCGCAGCACCAAGTAGACAATCTGAAAATTCCCGTCATATCAATTCCTAGATATGGTCGTAATTATTTTAAGTGCACTGCGCATAATAAACGCAACATTATTAATATTGCTACTACGAATAATTTTATCAACAACTCCTTAAAACAGCCCACTACCGATGATATGGACTTTCTAAACATCAGATAATTGTCTCCCAAAACGTTATCAGTTAATGAGGTCATTAGAGACAACAACATTAACGTCAGCGGTCTTAGCGAAACCTGGCTTAAACCAGACGACTTTTTTGCGATAAATGAGGCATCTCCTTCTAACTATACGAATGTGCATATTGCCCGTCCCCTTCAAAGGGGAGGGAGGGTCGCACTAATATACAACGAAAACTTTAACTTTAGTCCTAACTTAAATAATAAATATAAATCGTTTGAAGTGCTTTCTATGAATTCTGCCACAACGCTGCCTCTGTGCCTGGCTGTTGTTATCTACCGCCCCCCAGGGCCCTATTTGGACTTTATCAGTGAATTCTCAGAGTTTGTTGCTGATCTAGTGACACACGCCGATAATATAATTATAATGGGGGACTTTAATATCCATATGAATACCCCATCGGACCCACAGTGCGTGGCGCTCCAGACTATAATTGATAGCTGTGGTCTTACACAAATAATAAATGAACCCACGCATCGCAGCGGTAATGCGATAGACCTAGTGCTTGTCAGAGGTATCACCGTTTCCAAAGTTATGATACTCCCGTATACTAAAGTAATGTCCGATCATTACCTTATAAAATTCGTTTCCAAAGTTATGATACTCCCGTATACTAAAGTAATGTCCGATCATAACTCTTATCTTACTGACAGGGTGCAGTGCGTCTCCCATAACAATGTGACCTCTGACTATGTTAAGGTAACGTGTGGAGTTCCCCAGGGTTCGGTCCTTGGCCCTGCACTCTTCAGCATCTACATGCTGCCGCTAGGTGACATCATACGCAAATACGGTGTTAGCTTTCACTGTTATGCTGATGACACCCAACTCTACATGCCCCTAAAGCTGACCAACATGCCGGATTGTAGTCAGCTGGAGGCGTGTCTTAATGAAATTAAACAATGGATGTCCGCTAACTTTTTGCAACTCAACGCCAAAAAAACGGAAATGCTGATTATCGGTCCTGCTAGACACCGAACTCTATTTAATAATACAACTCTAACATTTGACAACCAAACAATTAAACAAGGCGACACGGTAAAGAATCTGGGTATTATCTTCGACCCAACTCTCTCCTTTGAGGCACACATTAAAAGCGTTACTAAAACGGCCTTCTTTCATCTCCGCAATATCGCTAAAATTCGCTCCATTCTGTCCACTAAAGACGCTGAGATCATTATCCATGCGTTTGTTACGTCTCGCCTCGACTACTGTAACGTATTATTTTCGGGTCCCCCCATGTCTAGCATTAAAAGATTACAGTTGGTACAAAATGCGGCTGCTAGACTTTTGACAAGAACAAGAAAGTTTGATCACATTACGCCTGTACTGGCTCACCTGCACTGGCTTCCTGTGCACTTAAGATGTGACTTTAAGGTTTTACTACTTACGTATAAAATACTACACGGTCTAGCTCCATCCTATCTTGCCGATTGTATTGTACCATATGTCCCGGCAAGAAATCTGCGTTCAAAGGACTCCGGCTTATTAGTGATCCCCAAAGCCCAAAAAAAGTCTGCGGGCTGTAGAGCTTTTTCATTTCGGGCTCCAGTACTCTGGAATGCCCTCCCGGTAACAGTTCGAGATGCTACCTCAGTAGAAGCATTTAAGTCTCACCTTAAAACTCATTTGTATACTCTAGCCTTTAAATAGACTCTCTTTTTAGACCAGTTGATCTGCCGTTTCTTTTCTTTTTCTTCTATGTCCCACTCTCCTTTGTGGAAGGAGTCCGGTCCGATCCGGTGGCCATGTACTGCTCGCCTGTGTATCGGCTGGGGACATCTCTGCGCTGCTGATCAGCCTCCGCTTGGGATGGTTTCCTGCTGGCTCCGCTGTGAACGGGACTCTCGCTGCTGTGTTGGATCCGCTTTGGACTGGACTCTCGCGACTGTGTTGGATCCATTATGGATTGATCTTTCACAGTATCATGTTCTCATATGTTCTCATGGTCATCAGTATCATCGGTATCACAGTATCATGTTCTCATAGTCATCATTGTCACCGACGTCCCACTGGGTCATTGATGTCACCGAAGTCCCACTGGGTGTGAGTTTTCCTTGCCCTTATGTGGGCCTACCGAGGATGTCGTAGTGGTTTGTGCAGCCCTTTGAGACACTAGTGATTTAGGGCTATATAAGTAAACATTGATTGATTGATTGATGGTCATTACGAGGCAGGTGCGCGTCAAAAACAAAAGGCAGGTGACACTAATACATAACTATGGCAACGGAACAAAAGAGGAAGTGCCACCAGGAACTAAGGGAGTCAAATAACAGAACACAATACAAAGACGGAACAAAAACAGAATATGACATGATCCAAGTAGCGGATCATGACATTTATGACCTTTCAAAAGTAAAGACGAGAAGAAAAATAGGTAACACTTTAGTATAAGGAACATATTCCAAGTGAAAAATACTTGATTCAGAGTTAGTTGGACACTAGGGGAACATATTCTAAGTACCCTAACCCTAACCTTTTTGAGAGAAGACTCTTAGTTAATGGCTTACTGCCATGCAGAATAAGCCCTTAATAGGTACTTAATAATGACTAATTAAGAGCAAGTAAGTTACTAATTTGCATGTTGATGAGCAACTAATTAATGGTGAATATGTTCCCCATAGGGCTTCACGGTGGCAGAGGGGTTAGTGCGTCTGCCTCACAATACGAAGGTCCTGAGTAGTCAGGATTCAATCCCGAGCTCGGGATCTTTCTGTGTGGAGTTTGCATGTCCTCCCCGTGAATGCGTGGGTTCCCTCCGGGTACTCCGGCTTCCTCCCACTTCCAAAGACATGCACCTGGGGATAGGTTGATTGGCAACACTAAATTGGCCCTACTGTGTGAATGTGAGTGTGAATGTTGTCTGTCTATCTGTGTTGGCCCTGCGATGAGGTAGCGACTTGTCCAGGGTGTACCCCGCCTTCCGCCCGATTGTACCTGAGATAGGCACCAGCGCCCCCCGCGACCCCAAAGGAAATAAGCGGTAGGAAATGGATGAATGGATGTTCCCCATACTAAAGTGTTACCGAAAATTGTATTAAATGTAAACATTCTTTATAAATTTGAAAACTTCATCTCTTGAAATAAAGTACAAATAGAACGAATGTGTACGAAATGCTTATTAAAGTGTAACAACATGGTGCAAAGTGTTAAAATGTAAACATAGATAAACCTGAGAATAGCTATTTTCTGCAGGTTAAGATGGTGTGGTATTACTGATGACAACAGCATTGCTCTAACTACGGTCCGTTTTTAAAAAATCCAAAAAACGGCCCTACTGCCAAGGTGACTCTTTCTGTTTGATCGAAAATTTTAGCGCTCATTTTAGTTTCCCTTGTCGGTGCAAAGAATCCACCGTGAGACAACAAGATGCTGCAACCAAACTTGATAGCTGACATCGGTACAGTTTCTAATTTGGCTGTCACTGGTCAGTGATTTCTTCCTTTGTTGATCGCTTACCAACGAGTGAGTGGCCTCTGTTCAAGCATCCAACCTTGCTTCTTAACTTCCTGTTCCTTCAATCATCAATCAATCAATGTTTATTTATATAGCCCTAAATCACAAATGTCTCAAACCACTACGACTACGACATACTCGGAAGAACCCACATAAGGGCAAGGAAAACTCACACCCAGTGGGCAAGGAGTACTCACACCCAGTGGGACGCCAGTGACAATGATGACTATGAGAACCTTGGAGAGGACCTCATATGTGGGCAACCCAAACCCCCTTTAGGGGACGGAAAGCAATGGATGTCGAGCGGGTCTAACATGATACTTTGAAAGTTCAATCCATAGTGGCTTCAACACAGCCGCGAGAGTTCAGTTCAAAGCGGATCCAAGACAGCAGCGAGAGTCCCGTCCACAGGAAACCATCCCAAGCGGAGGCGGATCTGCAGCGTAGAGATGTCCCCAATCGATACACAGGCGAGCGGTCCATCCTGGGTCCCGACGAGCGGTCCATCCTGGGTCCCGACTCTGAACAGCCAGTTCTTCATCCATGGCCATCGGACCGGACCCCTCCACAAGGGAGGGGGGGACGGAGGAGAAAAAGAAAAGAAGCGGCAGATCAACTGGTCTAAAAAGGAGGTCTACTTAAAGGCTGTAGTATACAAATGAGTTTTAAGGTGAGACTTCAATGCTTCTTCTTCCGATTAAGAAAAAAGAATATATATCAAACATATTTTTAATTGATATTGTTTTATTGAAGAGGCCTATTAATTTTCCCTGAATTAATGATGATGACACTTTTTTCTGCCTGACTGGGAGTAAACTCAACATTATCAAATTTAAATGTCTCTCCATGCTGTCTCACTGTGTTGTATTTTCCACTAGCATTTATCCAAGGTTTAAGTAATGTATCACGGTGTGCGTGTGTGTGTGTGTATGATGGCAATACTCATTTTTCATGCAATATTGTATAGCCGGGGCAGTTTGTTCACAGGGCGAGGGGCTACCTCTTTATAGCTACCAACAAGTGGGGGTAATCATAGGTGTCATTCAATCTGTCATTCAGTCTGAATGGCACTCACTCACAAACGCACAAACACACACGCACACACACACACAACACATGTGACAGTTTGATATTATTACATACCTGACCTTTCAGTTAAAATGACTGCTGGAATAACTACACACGCGCACACACACACACACACACACACACACACACACACACACACACACACACACACACACACAAACACACATTCGCACACACGCAAACGGGTTAAACCTTATAGGCCAGAAGTTCCCCGTACTGGGACAAGGCAATATTGCTATAATAATAATTGACAGTTATTGTCACTACCATGCTCTACATTTACGTCACGCAACAACCACTTAAATGGACAAATGTCATAAAAAACTGGGCGCCCTGAGACCAGAATATGGTAAATGGTAAATGGGTTGTACTTGTATAGCGCTTTTCTACCTTCAAGGTACTCAAAGCGCTTTTGACACTACTTCCACATTTACCCATTCACACACACATTCACACACTGATGGAGGGAGCGGCCATACAAGGCGCTGACCAGCACCCATCAGGAGCAAGGGTGAAGTGTCTTGCTCAGATCGCAACGGACGTGACGAGGTTGGTACTAGGTGGGGATTGAACCAGGGACCCTCGGGTTGCGCACGGCCACTCTCCCAACTGCGCAAACAGTATCTTGAAGATTAATCTATTCAACTGGCGGCCGGGGGGCCAAATCCGGCCCAGGATTTAAATCAGACTGGCCCTTGAGTTCAGTTCAAAATGTAGGAGACACTTTATTTTTTTTTTTGCTAAAAATCCCTTGCATTGACATTTCTTATCTGAAGGCCAGTGTACAAAGTTGTGGACACTTGCATTTTACATAAAATGGTTATTTTGTCCTGTAATTTGTGTAACTCAGACAAAATAAAAAAACTAATGTTTAGCACAGTGGATGCTGGTTCTCATAATAGTGAAGGGAGAAGTCCGGCCCCTCCAGTCTTTAGCTTTCTGAAAATACAATTTAGTTTAATTTAATAGCCCTAGTTTAGCCACTTCAAACGGTGTAAGCATGGATGGAATTTTGGAGGGTCTGGACATGTCCCTGGCACAATTTGAAAAGGCATTTTTTACCATCATAAAATACTGTTAACCTAAATTCAAGGGAGTCGAGTCAAGTGCTCGCACCACACCCAAAATGGCCGCTAAACTAAAATGTCACCTGCGGTTTGATGCAGGTGAAGAGAAGAGTTAAAATGTTAAAGTTAAAGTACCCATGATTGTCACACACACACACTAGGTGTGGCAAAATTATTCTCTGCATTTGACCCATCACCCTTGATCACCCCTAGGGAGGTGAGGGGAGCAGTGAGCAGCAGCAGTAGTCGCGCCCGGGAATCATTTTTGGTGATTTAACCCCCAATTCCAACCCATAATGCTGAGTGTCAAACATTGAGTTAATGGGTCCCATTTCTACAATCTTTGGTATGACTCGGACGGGGTTTGAACTCATGACTTCCCGATCTCAGGAAGGACACTCTAACCACAAGGCCACTTAGTTGGTCTCTACATGGAAAATATAAACACAAGTAAGTAATGAATGAATAATTGAACAATTTGTCTTTTATATATAAATATCTGTTTATTATTTTATATCTTATGCTGCGTTCTATTTACCTCGGAAGTTGGTGCTCGGAATGACGTCACAGCAGAGTTGTGAGCGTTACACTTACGATGTCGGAAATCGACATGGCCAAATCCACCAAAGCTATTTTTACTTGCTTAGTCTTAACATAAACAACTTATTGGAAAATTCACACTTTTTTCTACAACCTTCAAGCACGATGGATGAAGAGACAACACAGATGCTATTGCTCGCGACGTACAGCGTGTATACCACATGGAATCAATGTGGCATAAACGGCAGTGACTTTGTCACCATGGCTGCTTATTATTTCCACCTGCTACTCTCGGTTCCCGCACACCTGTTTCAACTGATCACTGCTTTATATAAGCCTGCCCCTTTTCGTTCTTCTGTCTCGGATCCTAGTTTGCTTTCACGCAGCAGTTGATGACTTGTTTCCCATACTATTACTCGCTAGCTCTCATGCTATGCTTTATTTTATTCCTAGCTTTTATGCTAGTTGTTTTGTTTTCCCTTTTTGTGCCTTCGTGCCAAGTGTTTGTGTTTCTGTTTGTTTTCCTAGCTTTATATGCTAGCAGTTTTTGTTTGCTTTTCTGCTTAGCTCCAGTGTTTTTGTTCCTAGCCCTTTTATTAATTCAATACATCCTTTGTTGCTTACTTTACGCTGTGTTCTTGTCCGACGCATCCACGGAGGAACAAATCCGGCATCGTCATGCCACACAAGTCTCACAGTTTATGGCTGATTTACTGCGACAAAATCTAATCAAAAGTGCTGTTAACAGATATTGTAGAAGCAGATATAATTGTTTACATGCAGAGCTTTTATTTTGGAAAAGAACTTGGGGGTGGTGAAAATGCTCCGACTTTCCGAGGGGTGTTCCAGTTGAATGGACCTTGGAAAATCAAACTTTCAAGTACAAATAATCCCTTCAAGCCACCCACCCCATACTAAATCCGGGTGTGTCTCATCTGAAATCAAAATTTTGTTCTGGGTGCAGGTATTATTAATTTGCTGCTAAAACACAACTCACAAAACTGAGTTTGCCGCACTTATAGCATTGTTATTATTTTTAATATTATTATTAGTATTATAATATTATTTATGCTCTAACATGCAAACTGTACATTTAAATACAAAAGCAAAATAAAATGCAAAAATAGCAATAAAGCACATTTGCAGGATATTAGCAATTTTGAATTGTGATTAATGTCTTCGCACCATGTTTTTAGTAATACATTTTTGGAATAGGTAAAATGTTGACAATTTATAAATATGCTTTTGATATACAGGGAAAATAACAATTTGATTAAAAATGACTACACAATACGTGTGATGCAGTGTGACAAAAAAACCCATCATGATGTGCATTTTTAACAAAACCATGAAGCAAGAAGCTAAATATGAACAGCGTGTTATGTATTAAATGTTGAGGGCTGATAGTCTTCTTAAACTGACACAAATGTATTCAAAAGTGTAACACTTACACAGAGACTCTCGTGCATCCCGATTACTGACTGCTGTATGCATTGGATTTAACTCAGGTTTTTCATGTGTTGGAGCAAACGCAAAAATCCCCTGAGCATTCAGTGGCGCACATGTGAGCAACATCAGACATGAGCACTGTGGCCATACCAGTGGCACACCTGTCTGAAACCTGAAATAATAACAATTTAAAAGTAGTATTATTATAATCAAATGAGAGCAGCCATTTTCATGAGATGATCTTTTATTATAAGTTAAAGTTAAAAAAAGTTAAAGTACCAATGATTGTCACACACACACTAGGTGTGGTGAAATTTGACCTCTGCATTTGACCCATCCCCTTGTTCACCCCCTGGGAGGCGAGGGGAGCAGTGAGTAGCAGCGGTGCCACACCCGGGAATCATCAATCTCTCATCAATTCCAACCCTTGATGAGAGTTATTGGGTCCCATTTTTATAGTCTTTGGTATGACTCGGCCGGGGTTTGAACTCACGACCTACTGATCTCAGGGCGGACACTCACCACTAGGCCACTGAGTAGGTTAAGTTAAGTGAATTGGCCCACTTACACTGAAAATTAAAACAAATATATTGTTTTAATTAGCTATGTACTGGTATTTTAAGCCAGTGTGGGAGTCCGACTTTGGAAATCATTTGTACCTATTTTAGAGATCACATTTAGTTCCCCTCAAAACATTCTCATGTTGCACAATAAGGTGTAAGCAAAAGCATGGGATAAAGTGTACATTCCCGTAACTGGAAAAAGTTATCTTTTTATTAGCATTTCTGTCATTTAGTCACATCATTTCATAATGAATATCAATAAATTAACAGTCTTAATAAATGACAGTGAAATAAGCACACATCTGATTAAGGAGTCATAGTGTAATGACCTGACATTTACAATTTGTGTTGTCCGACATTTGTGTGGCCATAAACGCATCAGTGGCTAAGTGCCGGGAGTGTGTGTGTTGGGGCAAGTGAGAAAGAGCGAGCGGCTGCTGTTTATATGACAGATGACAAAGAGTTGGTTTTGGCCTGGTTTGCACAGGAGAAAATGGCCAGTTTTTCTAAATCTACTGTGCGTTTTTTACTCATGTTTTTTGGTGCGGTTACGGCCGACATTAACAGTTTTGCTCGATAAAGAGATAGATGGAATTCCTGTCCTCTTTAAAGCATCTCGACAGGCTTTAAAATATTTGAACACTGTTGACGAACATTGTTTTATTTGTTGGCGCCGCTTGTTGTCACCTGTCACTCACACAGTTGCATTGCAAACTCCTAACGAACAAATAGTTATTTGGTTTAACGTTCCGGTAGAAATGTGTTTTTGTGTGCGGCATGGTTACTGTGCATGAGAAGACACGTGAGTGTTACACCCCTGTAGAGGACTGAGATATTGAACAGAAACACGGACACGATGCTTATTCATTCAGGTCCAGTCTGTAATGGTCGAATGAAAGAACGTGTCTCCCTCTACCAGGTAAGCCAGGCAAAAGTAGTCGAAAATCGATCAGTGACTATAACAACAACTAGACATTTTTAAAACGCAGGCACTACTGAAAAACAACATAAATCCAGGAAGTATTTTCCAAACAAACATTAGAATGTTTTTAACACAGATTACTATTTTTTCCATTTCTCTTTTTAGACTCTTCTGCACCAATCAAAAGTAATAGATGGCAGATCACCTTATCACAGCTATTTGTCTGCATACCCTTTTTTTTTAACTTTGTAAAGTAATTAGTTATGATGTTCTTTCTCCTTTTTTTTCTTACTTTTACCAGTCACTATAATGAATTAAAGCTTTGTTTTTCTATAATGAATTAAAGCTTTGTTTTTCTTCCTTCCTGTTTACTGTCTGCATGTTCACATTTACAGCAATTTTATAACTACTACATGAGCAGTGCGCAATTACGCAAAAATGTTGCCGGCCATGCTTTGTGTTGGATTTGATCATGACTAAGGGTCTTGCTATTTCAAACGAGAATGTTATCGATGTTGCCCTATCAGAGCATTTGTGTGTTTTGTTCGACTCGTCTATTAGACTGCGGCTGCTAGGGGAAAACTCATAAATAATAGCATACGGACGCAGTTTGTGGAAATGATATGGTTTGAAAACACCCTGTATGCTAATGTTGATGATCAGTTTGTCATGATCCGTGGGCTGGATCATGTTTTGTATTTTCTGTTGGTTTAGACTCATTTAGTTACTGTTTGTGCACCTCCCTGAGTTTGTTTTGGTTGCCGTGGTTGAAAATTATGTTCACCTGTCTCTGATTAGTGTTCGGCCGCTCACCTGCTATCCGAGCACTAATCAGAGGCATTATTTAAGCCTGTTTAAACTTAAAATTTAAAAATAAATAAATAAATTAATTTTAAAAATCCCCTGAAGAGCAGGGAAACCTGCAAAACAGGCTTGTAGGGATGAAATAGCCTCTGTGTTTTTTCTTTCATATATATATATATATATATATATATATATATATATATATATATATATATATATATATATATATAAATATATATATATATATCTCAATAAAGTACTATTTATCTATCCATCTATCTATCTCTATATGTATACATATATATATATATATATATATATATATATATATATATATATATATATATATATATATATATGTCTGTAATTTTTGTGTTTTAGAGGTGGAAACGAATGCTTTCATTTTTTGAGTTTATTTTGGTAAGATTTGTCTTCTGTTTGTTTAGACGTGGTTTAGTTGAGCGTTTAACTTCCGTTCTTCCGGTTATATGGATCAACATCATGTGTACATTGATACGAGTCTTGCTTAGCCATGAAATTACAAATGCAACCACGCTGTCCCATGTACTGAAACTCAGCGTTTTATGAGGTTAAAGATTGCCCTGTACATTTCTATAGGGAATATGGTAAAGTGAATGGTATGAATATGTGGAAAGAGTGGAAGTGAGGTGGTAGCTGAGGGTGATGAGAAGCTAGACAGCCAGCATAATAAAGCATGCTAAATGTAAGCCCCCAGATTTACTGGGCCTTTACTCCAAAGCTGAATGCACCATCATTTTCCCTCCCAAAACGTTAATGTCACACAGGACGGCCATAAATATATCACTGCATTAATTTAAGGGTCCACAATGGAAGAAACCCCTCCATTGTTCTCCCCTGAGGCTGAAAAAGCCCCTGGAATAATGGGAATTTTTATGAACATGTGGGAAGATGATATGGATGATGACACTCATGATGCTGCAAGGTACGCTCACACACAAAAGCGGTGGGATGTAAAACTCACCACAAACAAATGTGAGAAAATAGTTTTTTCCTCTGATGTGTCATTTCAATTGCTCCGTCTAACAAGCAGGTATTCTAAGCCTTTGACTAATAATGGGTTGAAAATGTAAACCGTGCGCACTTGTGAAGGGATGTTTGTTTTCCAGCTTACAAAGGTCATTATTGTTTGGTTGTGCACTCACACTTTTCCTGTCTGCAACTACAACTATGTATTAAAGCTAATGTTTGAAAAAGGAACGTAATAATGATCCATTACAAGAAATTGGTTTTCACAACAGCCCTTGTTGAGGTCTGTGGTGACGAGATTCTTTTCAATATTTTCTGTGTAATTGATTAGCTGTATGAGAATAATCACACACATTGTGATTCCCATCTATCAACTACTCTAAACATTCCATTAATATTCCCTAATTTGTCAACCTAAAGCAAGAGTCGGCAACCCAAAATGTTGAAAGAGCCATACAAGACCAAAAAAAATAAAAAATCTGTCTGGAGCCGCAAAAATTAAAAGCCTTATGTAAGTGTTATAATGAAAGCAACACATGACGTAAGTAGCTATATCAGCCTAATATCAAAATTACTTTAAAAGTATCGTATAAGTGTTATAATGAAGGCAACACATGATGTAAGTGTCTATATTAGCTATATTAGCCTAATATCAAAGGCTGACACAAATCTTCGTTGACAGAAATGTAGTATTTATTTTTTTATTCTACACATTTTTGCAATGTATAAAATCCCTAGGAAAAGGGAGGATTCACAAAGGATGACATAACTCCTGGAAATTACTGGCTTATAATGGCCAAAGGTATAGATGTGTGTGTCCAAGTTAAAGGAAACGAAAAGCGGTTTTCTTCTAATTAATTTATTACAATCTTAGCAAGCTGGGTAACGTTTGCTGTGGTCTGGAACAACATGGCACATAAACAACTATGAGAACTGCAGTCAATATTACATGCACATAAAGTGTCATGAGACACACAGATATAAATTAAATACACAGAGGACATAAGTAAAGGATATTAAATGAGCTCATATATACCCACAAATGTACATACATTTAGCCTAAATTGCATGTTAGCATTGATTAGCTTGCTGTCATGCAGTAACCAACTATGCCTGATTAACACTCCGAGTAAATAATATCAAAAAAGCTCACCTTTGTGCAGTCACGCACAGCATAAAACATTTGGTGAACAAAATGAGACAAAGAAGGAGTGGCATAAAACACGTCTTCCTGTGGAAAAGACGGAGAAAGTTGTACATGTAAACAAACTACGATGAGTTAAAGGATCCTTGGAATTAGTAGGACAAAACGGTGCTTGCCAAATACTCTTATTAGTGAAGCAATTATAACACAAACAGTGGGATTTCTAACAATTACAAAGGTTTGTGTCATTTTTGTTCTCCTACAGAAAATATGTTAGAACAAAAACTTTTTTTTTTCTTTATCTTTTTCCATTTTCACACATCTCTGAAAGAGGTCCAGGGAGCCACTAGAGCGGCGCTAAAGAGCCGCATGTGGCTATAAAGCCACAGGTTGCTGACCCCCGACCTTGAGCATTACATTTATTTAAAACATCCAGGCGATGCTGACTTTTCATAAAATCATTTTTTTCTTGGAATTTCCCATTTCTAATACAGAGTATTTAGATTTTTTACAACTGCTGTATTTCTTAACCAATTCAAACCGTTCTAACACCTTAACATTCAGCTTACTCAAAACCTTTAAGTTAGCTACTTTTGACTTTTAAAAAATTCTCACCTTAACCTTGACTCGACATTTTCCATTTGGAAAAATCCTGTGATCATAAGAATTTTATACTGCTTCCTCCAATTCTCAACCGATTAAAAGCATTTCAACAATAAACTGTACAGTTCATTCACACTATTCATGGCATCTATTTTTGACATTCCCTACAGTTCACATTTTCCGGCACTAAATTTCCCATTGAATTCAAGTGCTTTGTTCATTTCTTAATGCATTCAAACCACTAAAGCATCAAAACACTCAAGCTATCAATTATCTACATTTCAAAAATTCCTTATTTTTCTGTAATCAAGCATTTTTCGTTCATCACACTACATAGTCCCTAGTGTGTGAATGTGAGTGTGAATGTTGTCTGTCTATCTGTGTTGGCCCTGGTATGAGGTGGTGACTTGTCCAAGGGTGTATGGCGCCTTCCACCAGATTGTAGCTGAGATAG
The DNA here is from genome assembly GCF_033978795.1 of Nerophis ophidion. Classification (NCBI taxonomy): domain Eukaryota; kingdom Metazoa; phylum Chordata; class Actinopteri; order Syngnathiformes; family Syngnathidae; genus Nerophis; species Nerophis ophidion. The sequence goes on from NC_084618.1 coordinate 45,999,881, forward strand.
GCTCCAGCGCCCCCCGCGACTCCGAAGGGAATAAGCGGTAGAACATGGATGGATGGATCTCAGTTCATCTTGAACTCTTTATCATTTAGAGTTTCCACAGAAATGTTTATTTTTAATTAGCACTTGAAGGGGCCTCATAGTTTTATTTTGTGACTTACAAATGTTACAATGTTGGATACTCGTGTTAAACAAGGCCAGCGCGTCAAATCATTTGGTTTGTGTATTTGGACGTGAACCTACACACAGTTTTGTATGCCTCTGAATGTTTCGTTTTGCAGTCTTTTTAAAAAATTGTGTGCCATTTTTGATACCACAGATTTACGGACATACTTTGTGGGCATTTCTGTCAAATAAATACTTCTGTGTTTGTTTTTCCATAAAATTTTACACGGGAGTCTTTCTTTAACATAGACCTGTTTTGTACAACAAATTTAGTAAATCTTTTTAATTTTCTATTTTATTTTATGAATTTAATGAAATTTTACTCATTTAATTTAAATGAGTAAAATTTTGTACAAATTAAGTACAAAGTTGGGTTAGCTGCTAAACTCCAACGAAAAAGACAGTAGGTTTATGACATTACTACTTGAATTGAGGTAACAAAAAAGAAAATAGTACTCATTGGATAAATAATTATTCATGGTGGCATATGCGCAATATCAAGGATGTGCAATATCCAGTGAGATAAATGCTGGCTTTTTTTCATGCTGCTCTGTATGGATGCACTATTACTTGGACCACAAGGAAGTGTTTTAAAGGTTTATTAGAAAAATCACAGGTCCCTATTATTAAGAATTATGTCTCCTGTCTTGAAATTATGATTCATTAAGTCATTAAGCAAGTGGTTGAATTCAAAATAACATAATGATGTTTATCGTCTTATTTTTTTTTCCAAATGACAAAACATGTTCCTTAACAATAATTAAAAAAAAATGTTTAACAAATACATGTTGTCCATAATAGTCACCATTGCAGCATGAACAGAAAGACATGCTGTTAGGCTCCTTGCATAGGTAATGTATGACAACAATTATGCAGCATCACATAATGAGAGGTGTAAGGAAAAACAATGGCTAATAAGCAGAAGAGGACCATCTTGCACTTCCCAGGGAACTAATGAAAACTTTAATTAAGTGTCAAATCGCAATGCTCTCCCACTGAGTGTTTTTCATACTTTCTAAAAGGTTATAGTCTAAGCCGACAGAGCTTCTGAGCCCCAACCCCCCCACTAAGAGAATTAACAATGTAACATGTTTTGTATGCAGTCTTTGTTTTTTCTCACAGACTTGAGTCGGAACCAACGAATTGTGAGCACCCACTGAAATTAAGTTAGAATTAAGTTCATGAATCCAGATGGATCTCTATTACAATCCCCAAAGAGGGCACTTTAAGTTGATAATTACTTCTATGTGTAGAAATATTTATAATTGAATCAATTGTTTATTTTTCAACAAGTGTTTAGTTTTTTTTTAGTTTTTTTTTCCAAATAGTTCAAGAAAGACCACTACAAATGAGCAATATTTTGCACTGTTATACAATTTAATAAATCAGAAACTGATGACATAGTGCTGTATTTTACTTCTTTATCTCTTTTTTTCAACCAAAAGTGCTTTGGTCTGATTAGGGGGTACTTGAATTAAAAAAATTTTCACATCACAGAAAAAAGGTTGAGAACCGCTGCCCTACGCCAACTTCATGGCTGTCGTAGCACATTTGTTCATGCCGTGGACACTTTGGCGACACTCAGAGGTGATGCGGAGTAACTGTTTAAATAAAGAATTGTCAAACAATTACTCCTCAGAATGATTGACGTGCACATCAGAGACATGAACATTTTAACACAGCCCCGTGTGTGCAATAACATGAATGTAAATGCAAGCAAAGTGCTGCAAAAAACTAACTTAATTATCAGCATGTATAGATTAAACTCCCAAACAAGTCAGCTAAACAAGCCAGAATTTAAGCGCAATTTGAAGCAACAGCCATTTTTTCTCATATAATCGACAAATGTCTATGAATGTTCGCATTCATCCAGTCATTGTCATCTCAGGGCATTCAATCGATCGCAACTGGACTGTTTGGTTTGTCTCGAAAGACATTTCGCCGCTCATCCAAGTAGGCTTAATCAATTTGTGATCATAAACCTAGATTGGTCACATCAAGTCTTAGACTTAGATGTAGTCCACCAGCTAGTGCCAAAATCCCAAATGTTTGTACTCCAAAAACCAGGATTGCAAGGATGGTTTCGCCCTATCGTAGGAAGGAAAACAACGGTTGAGATGCAAAAGCGCAATACTACTGTCGATGCCAATGGCAGTTGTTGAAGTGGAATTTCCCCAAGTTAGCATTGAGGTATTGTCATACTTGCCAACCTAAAGACCTCCGATTTTGGGAGGTGGGGGTGGGGGGTGGGGGCATGGTCAGGGGTGGGGCGGAGGCGTGGTTTGGGGGCGTGGTTGGGGCAGGGGCGTGGCTAAGAGGAGAGTATATTTACAGCCAATATTTTTATATTGGCTGTAATTAATATATATATTTTATTAAATAGAGTATATATAAATTATATATATATATATATATATATATATATATATATATATATATATATATATATATATATAATTTATATATATATATATATATATATAATTTATATATATATATTTATATATATATATATACTGTATGTATGAAATACTTAACTTTCAGTTAATTCTAGCTATATACATTTGTTTTATTATGTATACATACTGTAAATAAAATAAATAGTTGAATTACAGATGGCACCTATCAAATACACAGTAAAAAAAACATAGTTGTTCTACTAACTGTACTGTGCTTGCTGGGTACTAAAAAAAACAACACTTACCTTTCACTATTTGAGTAACGTCACTTCTGCGCTTCCAGAAGATGGCGCCAGTATGTGCTTTATCCCTTTCCCACTGATATTATCAACTTTGACGTTGGTTTTTCGATGTCCCAGTCAGCTTTTTCACCTGGCCGGATTCCTGGCTTCCATTCCCGCCTCGTGGCTCCTCTCCACCGCCACCTGCGGGCTGTGTGTCGTGCCCGACCTGGATTGGCTGCGCCCTTGGACGTGCTGGCCCCTGCCAGGTTTGGTCTTGTGAACGCAAGATCTTTGACAAACAAAACGTTTATCCTGAAGGATTTCTTCACTTCCCGCGGGCGGCGGACTTGACTTCCTCTGCGTGACAGAAAAATGGCTGAGAGCCGGTGAGTCCGCCCCTCTTAATGAACTTCTGCCTCCGGAGTGTTCCTACTTTAATTATCCGCGGTTGTCCAGTCGAAAAGGAGGAGGATTAGCAGTCGTTTTTAAAAATAACTTTAAATGCCGTCAGAGCCGCCTGAAATCCTCCTTTTCAAGCTTCGAACTGTGCATGTTTGAGCTGGAGGGGGCGTGGCCTCCAGCTCCAGCTGAATTTCGGGAGATTTTCGGGAGAACATTTCTTCCGGGAGGTTTTCGGGAGAGGCACTGAATTTCGGGGGTCTCCCGGAAAATCCAGGAGGGTTGGCTAGTTTGGGTATTGCATGGCAGATCAATCGCTGTGGATCGACTACTACCAGTCCAAAATAGTCAGAATCCCCCACATAAATATTACATTCAGTTGTAAACAAATGGCACAAATGGAATTCTGGTCACCTTCTGTCACCAGAACGGTCATTAGGATGCCGACTGATAGAATCCTGTTATATTCCCTTTCGGATGAAGATTGACTCATAATCCTCATAAAGAAACAATAAGATTCACTCTATACTTGATGGTTTTTAACAGTAAACTACTATGGTAGCTACAGCTGCTTCTATGATAGACTGTTTTATAGGTGCCACCCCCGTGGCAACCCTGAAAAACTTTCCACTCAAAGAGCAGTGACGGGTGCTGCCGCTCAGCTGGTGCTGCCACTGCGGGAGCAGAGCGGGAGACACTCACAGGGTGGGAATTGCACCGGTCCGCGATTGCGCAAATCATTATCCATTTGGACATTAATGGTGCGTTCCATTTGTAGTCTGAATTTGCGAGTTCCTAGTCAAAAGTTTAGTAAATGTTTCTTTACTGTCACGCTGAAATGAATCACTGAATTTAATTTGCTAGTGTACACAGCCTCAGTCACTTGCTCATCTCATCTACAGTATGTGTGTGTGTGTGTGTGTGTGTATTAACTGCAAATAAAAAGTGCATGTGCAAAGCTGCCACTTCTTTTTGCCTTGGTTTACAGCGCAAGAAGTAAACGTAAATATTTATTTACTGTCATGTCGAGCCAAAACAATTCAGTGCAACGTCCCAATTCCATCATTCATGTAAATGAGCCAGTCATTAGACCGTGTTTGTTAGTGAATATCACGATCCTCCATTCTTTTGATCAAATGCTATACTTTGACATGTAATGGTACATAACACATCTGGTTTAAAGAACAACTGAATAATCAAAAAAATAATGTTAAATTTGCTGTTTGAGTCAAACTAATAATTTTTTTAAAATCACTTTTGAATCCCTGCCAGATTGTCCAGTTCAATAACTTATGCAAATGAGACGATGACATCATCTAGTGACTTATAGGACAGCCACTTGATGAGGAGTTGGCAACACCGTCCTCACTATCTTCAATCTCTTCTGATCTCTCTTGAACTTAGGGGACCTCTCCACTCTCATTTTCAGGAGGTCACCAGCAAATGGGGGATGTCACCAGCACTGCCCAGAATGACAGCAGATCTCTCGTCTCTTCCCCTTACCTAACATTTAGCTACAGTTACGGTTTGATTGGAAACTGTTTTACAGTGGTTCTTAAAGTGGATTCCATGGACTCCTTGAGTGGGTCTACATTGACCCTTATAAGGTCTGTAACTCTGACAGGGGTCTAAGTTGATATTTACAAGTCTGTAACTCTGATACACATGCATTGAGACTAACGTTAGGGCAGTGGTTCTTAACCTGGGTTCGATCGAACCCTAGGGGTTCGGTAAGTCGGCCTCAGGGGTTCGGCGGAAACCCTGAAGTTGTAAATAAAATCTTCTCCCTATCGGTGTATTATGGTTAGAACCAAACAATAATCCCTCTAATTTTCCATCTGATTTGTAAGTGTGTAATTTGTTGTGAGTTCATGCACTGTTGGTTTTGTTCTTTGAATAGGCTAATATTCATGCACGGTTCATTTTGTGCACCAGTAAAAAAACATATAACTGTCTTGAATTTGAAAATGCACATATGAAACTGGTGGGGTTCGGTACCTCCAACAAGGTTAAGAACCACTGCGTTAGGGTCTCTTTTCCAAGTGTGAAATGGTACAGGACAATGCTAGACTTATAGTAGCCTTGAAACAGTACATATTAACTAGCAGGCAAGGCAAGGCAACTTTATTTATATAGCACATTTACAACAAAGACATGTACCTGGGGATAGGTTGATTGGCAACACTAAATTGGCCCGAGTGTGTGAATGTGAGTGTGAATGTTGTCTGTTTATCTGTGTTGGCCCTGCGATGAGGTGGTGACTTGTCCAGGGTGTAAACCACCTTCCACCCGGTTGTAGCTGTTATAGGCACCAGCGCCCCCCAGGATCCCAAAGGGAATAAGCGGTAGAAATGGATGGATGGGTGGACTCACAACAATTTTTAAATTGAACCAAAGTGCTTTACAGGTTGAAAAACATAGAGCAAAAAGCAAAACAAAAACAAACAAAGAACATAAACAATGAATGAGCTAAAGAAGATACTGCAAAAGCAATACATTAAAAGGGGTTGAATAAAAAGCAAAAAATAATAATAAATTGCAAAATAGAAAATAATAATATAATACTAATAAAAGTGCAACAAATAGAAAAAAAAGATAAAGTGAAGGGGATTATAGGGGGACTAGAAATGGTGGCCTAGTGGGCGGACTCAGCTCAGGTCAAAAGCCAGCGAGAAGATGTAGGTCTTAAGAAGGGTTGAAAGACCCCCAGGCTCTAGGCTGACCCAATGTGGAGTAAGAGTACTAGTGATTGGACGAGGCTTCGAGGCGTGTATCGAGTATTAGAGTGGGCGTTTCCACGAAGTGTGTTATCGAGACTTGCTCCATGTAGGGGAGGAGCAGGCAATGCTGGCGTGTGAAGCCTCGCTGCCCGGCCATACCATGTGACTACTGCGGGGCGCGATTCAGATTTTGCTGGGAGATTCGGCAACACAAATAGGTCCCCCAAGCTCCATTGAAAATCTGGGCTTTTGAGAGTTGTGGTCAGTTCAGAATTTAGTGGTTCTTAACCTAGGTTCAAATAAATCTCAGGGGTTCGGTGAGTCAGTTGTAGGGTTATTGCGGAGGACAAGACACACACCTGACTCATATGATTTGTATTGACATGCCCCGCTTGGCCATCTTTGGCTGCAGGTGATTACGCTACATCGTTGGGCCTGTCTTTGCCACAGGGAATTTGGTACACTTAGTAGTCAAATTGTGATGTTGTGATGGTTCGTGGTGTGATTTCTTTCTTAATAATTTAATCCCTTCATACTACCTATGTCAAGCAAAAAAAGAAAGTAGTCAAACAAATACTTACAAAATGGATTTGATGGGAGTCAGCATCCACTCACAACTGAATAAGGGAAATGGCACTGTGAGGATCCTTTCCCTGGACTTCTCGAGTGCCTTTAATACTATCCAGCCCCGCCTTATTCAGGACAATTTGGACAAAATGCGAGTGGGCCCCTGCTTGGTTCCCTGGATTTCAAACTACCTCACTGATAGGCCACAGTACGTCAGACTGAAGGACATCACGTCTGACACTGATCAGCAGCACCGGAGCACCGCAGGGAACGGTGCCGGCCCCTCTTCTCTTCACCTTGTACACCGCTGACTTCTGCTACAGCTCGAAGGTGTGTTACATCCAGAATTACGCGGATGACACAGCCATCGTCGGGTGCATCAGAGAAGAGGCGTTTCGTAGCCTGGTGAGGGACTTTGCTGTCTGGTGCCAGAGAAACCTCTTGCAGCCCAATCCGCCAAAGACCAAGGAGCTGGTCATTGACATTGAAAGATCCAGTCCAAGGTCACAACTTATTGTGATCGAGGGAGTCGAGGTACAGACCGTGGATCATTCAAGTACCTCGGGGTGCGGGTAGACAAAAAGATGAACTGGACTGTTAACACGGACCACGTGCACAGGAACGAACAGAGCAGGAGGCTGCTCTCCTTCAACATTTGCAAAAAACTCTTGTGGATGTACTAACAGTCTATGGTTGCCAGTGTTCTGTTCTACATCGTAGTGTGCAGTGGGAGGCAGTACATCTAAGAAGGACAGCTCCAGACTGGAGAAACTGATCAGGCGGACCGGCTCTAGATCGGAATAAAACTGGACTCACTGGTGACGGTGGCCGAGAAGAGGACTGTGGAAAAACTAGTGATTATCATGGATGATGCCAGTCACCCTCTACATACCGTTTTCAGTAGCAAGAAGAGCCTGTTCAGTGCCAGACTGCTTCATCCCAAGTGCAGGACTAATATACTAAAAAACTCCTTAGTCCCACACGCCGTCAGACTGTACAACAAGGGGATGCAAAACAATAACAGTGCAGTACTTTTTCATAACGTGGTCACTACTGCCTAGTTTATCTTGTTATATTCTTGTTTTAACTTTTATATTTTTATTTTTATTGTTGCTTTTTATTTTTATACTTATTGTAATATTTTTTTATTTTATCTCCATGTATACCCCCATTATTTACTTTTTACTTTTTAAATTCTGTACACTGCTGCTGAAATTTTAATTTTCCCGAGGGAACTCTCCTGAAGGAATAAATAAAGTGCTATCTATCTATTAATCTATCGTATCTGCATGATTTGTAATACCAAGTTGAGCAATTCTAGTCTAGCACGGGCAAAACTAAGGGAACACTTCCTTAAGCTTCGTGGAGATGGGAAATACAAGAACACAATGCTCTCTTAATTCAAGGTGAAGAGAGCCGGATTCGATGAAAAGACTGACCTGATCACAAAGCAGGGAAAACCACACACCATCGGTGAAACACTCTTAACACCAGCTGTTTTGGTTATGGCAGACATTATGCTGGGAAAAGCTGCTAAAGATAAGTCATCCCGAATTCCTTTCAAATGAAACCATCAGTGACAGAATAGAGCAAACTATTGCTCATTTGTAGTGGTCTTTCTTGAACTATTTGGAAAAAAAGATAAAAATAACTAAAAACTTGTTGAAAAATAAATAATTGATTCATTTATAAATAAATATCTCTACACATAGAAAGAATCTTCAAATTAAAGTGCCCTCTTTGGGGATTGTAACAGAGATCCATCTGGATTCATGAACTTACTTCTAAACATTTCTTCACAAAAAAAAGAAATCTTTAAAATCAATATTTATGGAACATGTCCACACAGAAAATCTAGCTGTCAACACTGAATATTGCACTGTTGCATTTCTTTTCACACTTTATGAACTTACATTCATATTTTGTTGAAGTATTATTCAATAAATATATTTATAAAGGATTTTTGAATTGTTGCTATTTTTAGAATATTTTTGAAAAATCTCCCGTACCCCTTGGCATACCTTCAAGTACCCCCAGGGGTACGCGTACCCCCATTTGAGAACCACTGGAATAGAGGACATGAGCAAAGACATCTTGGCTCAAGTAGTTACAGATCTGATTTCAAGCCTGGCAAAATTTTGCCTCCAACTCGACGAGACCACAGACATTTCCAATCCAAGCTAGCTTGCTGTATTTGTGCGTTATGTCAAATATGGCGTAATAAAGGAAGATAGTTGATTTTGCAAGCCTCTTACGACAACTAAAGCAGCCGATGAGAATTAAGAAACTTCTTCAGAGACATCAATCTTTTGTGGGATATGGTTTCTGCTGTTTGTTCGGACGGAGTTCAAGTGTTGCTGGGAAGAAAGTCTGGTTTTGGTGCACTAGTAAAAAACGATGCGCCACACATCATTGTAATGCTTTTTATTCTGCACAGGCATGCATTGGCGACAAATACTTGCCTCCAAAACTGGTATATGTATTAAAAATTGTAGTGGAATGTGTGAAGTATCTTTAGTGAGCTGTGTAAAGAAATGGGCTTTGAATTCAAAGTACTTCTGTGGCATTTTAAAGTTGGTCTTTATCCAAGGGACAGGTGCTGAATTGTGTTTTTGCCATGAGTGTGGAATTAGCTCTGTTTTGCAAGAGCACCAACATTGTAATGCAGATTGTTTAAAAAATGTTCTGATTTTGGCGTACATGGCTAATATCTTCACAGCTCTCAATCATCTCAATCAGTAGAAGCATGGCGGAAGAGTCAACATTGTCGAAGCAGAAAAAAAACGTAAGGCTTGTCAAAACAAGACTGGAGAGGCGGAGCGGACGGTCCAACAGAGAGGCAGGGCATGCTGGAGCCCGGCCCAAGATGGCGGCGATGAGGTGGGGATAGCGAGCGAGCGGCGAGGCGGGGCGTGCCAGGAGCGACACCACAAACGAGATTAGGTGCGTGGATCGCGCACCTGGATACAATTAATGAATCCTCCCGCACTGTTAAAAAGGGCGGCAGCCGTGAACGTCGTGGAGAGAGGTGGAGAAACGAGGAAGTAACAAGAGGGAAAGACGAGAGAACAAACAACAGCGCATGCAATGAATGAGGAGGAGAGCGAGAGCAAGAGGCAGACAAAAACGACGTGGATGGCTGAAAAGTTACACGGAGGAGCAAGCGGTGAGAGCGCGGACGGCTGCAAAGCAACCCGTTAAAACACTTGTCTTATTTAAAAAAATAAAGAAGTCAACACCTGCGAGCAAATGTCTAAGCTTGACGGTCCATGGAACCCGCAAGACGGCTTGAGTCTGTCACAAAGACAAACAGAGAACAGAACGCTAACTCCCCAAACGTTTCCCCTGCCGGACAACGATGTTAGTAGGATCAAAGATGTATCTGGAAATATTTCTGTACCTGCGTAACTAAGGCAAGTAATCGGCACGCATTAAAGGGAGCTTGCAAAGGGTCTTCCCCAAAAGAAAGTCATATTTAACATGGTTGAGACAGCCGTTCACGTTTGGTGTTGAGACAGCAGATGTCAATGATGAATACCTCGACGAAATCATTAAAATTCATCAGAGCCAAGTTCTACAGCAACTCATCAGGACAACAACACACTCAATGTTTTGGTGTCAACAAATGGTAGCGTACCCTGTTGTCGCTGACCACGCCCTGGAGATTTTCACACCGTTCGTTACAACATATCTTTGAGAGCAATCTTGTTTGAGGATGCTGGACTTAAAAAAGAAGAGAAGGAAATTGGGAAAATGACACGAGAGTGGCACTTGCCAAGGTGAAGCCGTGAATTTCTGTAGTGGTCTTTGAAAGGCAACAACAGAAGTCACACTGATTTGTTTGAATTATGTTTTTGTGTGAAAATCATATTTTGCTGGTTTTGTTCTTAGAAAAGAGTGATGTTGACGCACTGTTCATTTTGTACACCAGTAAAGGATATATATTTGAAAATGTTGAATTTATTGAAAATATTGGATTTAGAAAGAAATAATATTTTATTTTTCCTATCTAGAATGTTTCTATGGTGGAGTTAAAGGCCTAGTGAAACCCACTACTACCCACCAGGCAGTCCGATATCAATGATGAAATATTAACATTGCAAAACATGCCAATACGGCGTTTTTAGTTTACTAAGTTACAATTTTAAATTTCCCGGGACTTTCGTCCTGGAAACGTCGTGTAATGATGACGTGTATGCAAGACGTCACGGGTTTTTAGGAAGTATGAGCGCTGCACACACACACACAGCTAAAAGTCGTCTGCTTAAACGGCATAATTACACAGTATTTTGTAGAACTGTGTTGCTGAATCTTTTGCAATTTGTTCAATTAATATTGGAGAAGTCACGGTAGAAAGATGGAGTTGGGAAGCTTTAGCCTTTAGCCACACAAACACACGGTGATTCCTTGTTTAGAATTCCTGGAGGTGAAACGTTACTATGGATCAGAGCGCGGTCAAGCAAACATGAATCAAGACGGAATGTCAACCAGCAGGTTTCGGTGAGAAAATTGTGGTTAAAAAGTCGCTTCTTACCGGAGAAAAGCTGAGCTTGTGCCGTCCATACAGCTGCCATCGACTCCCCTGAAACACTGTGCATCAAGACACCCGTGGAGACACCCTTCCAACTATCAGGTACTATTTAACTCACTAAAACACTAGCAACACAATAGAAGGATAAGGGATTTCCCAGAATGATCCTATTAAATGTGTCTAAAAACATCGGAATCCGTCCCAATAGCGTTTTTTTTTTCCTTTTTTTTTTCTAGTCCGTCGCTATCAATATCCTCAAACACGAATCTTTCATCCTCGCTCAAATTAATGGGGAAATTGTCGTTTTCTCGGTCCGAATAGCACTTTTTGTTGGAGGCTCCCATTATAAACAATGTGAATATGTGAGGAGCCATCAACATGTGACGTCATCGTCTGCGACTTCCGGTAGAGGCAGGGCTTTTGTCTTAGCACCGAAAGTTGCGAACTTTATCGTGGATGTTCTCTACTAAATCCTTTCAGCAAAAATATGGCAATATCGCGAAATGATCAAGTATGACACATAGAATAGACCTGCTACCCCCGTTTAAATATGAAAATCTCATTTCAGTAGGCCTTTAAGTACCTCCAAAAAGGCTACAAAACACGGAGATAAAGAATAAAAATAGTTTTTAAAATGCCTATAGAATGAATCAAAGAATGAAGGTACATGACATTCCATATGACGGGAAACTTAATCTGAATAGCTATGTCACACTTATCCTTCCAACAAGACTTTGGTAGCATAATGGTTTGCAAACTCACCTTTATGCAGAGGTGGGTAGAGTAGCCAGAAATTGTACTCAAGTAAGAGTACTGTTACTTTAGAGATTTATTACTCAAGTAAAAGTAAGAAGTAGTCACCCAAATATTTACTTGAGTAAAAGTAAAAAGTATGTTGGGAAAAAACTACTCAAATACTGAGTAACTGATGAGTAACCTGTTTGTTTAATGATTACGGCAACAAATAATGGACAAAAACATAAAAATAGCAATGAGCAAATTCACAGCCAGGAATATCTCTTAAACAACTAAAACAATATTATATATTAAATAATAATACATTAAAATAAAATAAAAATTAAGGCAAATTGAGCCACAATAACTTAACAGCACCATAGGCTCAGTAGGCATTGATTGATTGATTGATTGATTGAAACTTGTATTAGTAGATTGTACAGTACAGTACATATTCCGTACAATTGACCACTAAATGGTAACACCCCAATGAGATTTTCAACGTTTATCAATTACTTAATAAATGACCAAGTCGAGGTGATCTACCTCATATATACATATACATACACACATATCATATATATACATACCTTTATATATACAGTATATAATTTACATTTATTTATTTTGCCGTTTTTGTTCACATGTTAAATGTGTTTTAATGAATATACATGCATGTTTAACATATAAATTCCTATCTTTAATGAAGACAAAAATATAAGTTGGTGTATTACCTGACAGTAGTGCTGATAACGTCCCGGTTTTCAAATGGCGGAGAAAAAAAGTTCCTCCTTCCTGTCTAATACATCATGAAAGTCGTTGGTTTTTGGCATCTTATTTGTCCAGCTTCCATATTCGTTTTCATACACTTTACAAGAAATACATTGGCGGCAAACTCCGTAGCTTGCTAGCTTGTTTGCTCTGGCTTTCGGAGACTCTTATTTTGTTAGCGCATGCGCGATGGAGCGGCACTTTTATTGTGAAGAAAAGAACTGTGCGATCAGTTTTTGGCTTAGGGTTGGAAGTACGGTTGAAATAAAAAGTGTCTTTTTTCGTTTACACTTTTGATTGATTCATTGATAGATTGAAACTTTTATTAGTAGATTGCACAGTACAGTACATATTCCGTACAGTTGACCACTAAATGGTAACACCCCAATAAGTTTTTCAACATGTCGGGTTCTACGTGTGACAGTCACGTGACCACCTGGCTCCGTTTGATTGGTCCAACGTCACCAGTGACTGCATGTGATTGGTGAAACGCAGGCATGCGTAGTTCCTACTTTGAATGCGTGTCTGACAAAATCAAAACAAACAAAGCGTGCATTAACAGATCGATAAAAAAAAAGTAGCGAGTAACGACCTGATTGCAGATAAATGGAGCGGAGTAAAAGTAGCGTTTCTTCTCTATAAATATACTCAAGTAAAAGTAAAAGTATGTTGCATAAAAACTACTCTTAGAAGTACAATTTATCCCAAAAGTTACTCAAGTAAATGTAACGGAGTAAATGTAGCGTGCTACTACCCACCTCTGCCTTTATGCCACATAACCTGGGCTCGACTCTCTGCAAAGTCAATTTCTGAATGTGTTAATGACTGTATACATTAAATTTATTTATGTAACACATACTGTATGCATTCTTATTTTAACCAGCAACCAAAAATCAACAGCTCTTAAAACCAAAAATTCAAATGAACTAATACATCGTTCCTGTTCATTGTTTAAGTTACATTGTAAAGTCATCTTCTGGTAATTTTCACAAGATGACATGAAAACATTACACCATCGGCCTTATCATATAACATGTTGGAAAAATACAAACTCACAATACATTAAAACCATTTTATTATACATGTGTTGTTTACCTAGCTCTATCATTCGGTCAAACATTTATTGTCATTTGTCGTCATTCCCAAGAGCCAAACCAGACGCAAACATTCCATGCATCACACATTATGTGTTTTAAATACAGCTGTTTGTGAATATACATATGGCCAGCAGGTGATTTCTTGTGCTGAAGCACACATGAAGCTTTGAGAATTCTCAAACTAATAAGCCTATGTGGTTCAATGCCTCATGAAGCTTCATCAGACCAGCACTATTAACTAGGAAACAGGAAATCAACAGTGAACATAATTAGGTAGTTACCTACCCTCTGTCTTCCAGCAAGATGAGGGTATAACGCACCTTGAGTGCGTTATAAAGTAGGCGTTTAGGTGTGTGTGAACGATAGCTTCTGATTGGTTAATATTGCGTGGTGCCTTCCGCGGTTGGTTAGACTAAGGCTCTTGTATAACAGTTCCTGTGTAACTTATATTTATGCTTGCAACTTAGAAGAAGACAAAAAGCCAGGAGATAGCTTGTTTCTCAAATTACTCGCAAGTTGGAGTACTCGTAAGTTAAGGTACTGCTGTACTGCTGCATTTCTCAGTTGTCAACTCTGTTCCACAAGTGGTACTGATGATGGAAAAGAAGAGAAAGTTACTTGCACTTTCACAAATTGATGTCTCCACTTTAATACTTCAATTTATGATGCAATTTTTCTTTTAGATTAATTAAATTCTACCAAAAAAATCATGAAAACTAAAATTAGACATGTATGCTTTTAAGGTTGTGCAGTCTACTGATTTCTCATACTAAGATGTTTATACTCTTTATTAACTATAAACAAACAACATTTTCAAATTAGTTTTCCTCTTGTCTTCCTTCTTACTCTATCTTTTTAACTTTGGACTGTCATGTCTTGTGATCATGTTTTATTTAGTTGTGTTCTGTTACTTCAAGACTCCATTAGTTCCTGTTTTTTCACCCCTTTGTTTTGTCACCATGGCGACCCATTAGTTTAACCTGTCTCACGTGTTGGACTCACGCACCTGTTTCAATCATGTCATTATTATTTAAGCCTGGTTTTTCAGTTGGTCATTCTGGCGTCACCACCCTATTTAGGACCATTCTGTTTCATGCCTGTTTCATGTTATAGTTCATGCTGCCCTCCTCACGTCACCGCAGGTAAGTTTTGTTTATTTATGCCAAAGTTAGTGTATTTTGTTTTATGACCTTAAGTTTACGTCAAAGTGCCTTTTGTTTCCTTAGCCAAGTTTTTGTCTCCACCTGGCATACTTGCCAACCTTGAGCCGTCCGATTTCAGGAAGTGGGGGGCGTGGTCGGGGGTGGGGCGGGCGTGGTTAAGAGGTGAGGAGTATATTTACCGCTAGATTTAAAGATTCACCAAGTCAAGTATTTCATATATATATATATATTTATATATATGTATATATATGTATATATATATGAAATACTTGATTGTATATATATATATATATATATATATATATATATATATGTAAATATATATATATATATATATATATATATATATATATATATATATATATATATATATATATATATATATATAAATAAAATAAATACTTGAATTTCAGTGTTCATCTATTTACACATTTACACACACATAACAGTCATCTACTCATTGTTGAGTTGAGGGTTGAATAAACCATCCTTGTTTTTCTAACCATATGCATGTACACTAGATGGCAGTATTGTCCTGTTTAAGAGTGTCAAAACACATTGCTGTTTGGCAGACAAACTGCTTTAGGTAGACAAATTCGGACTGCTGTTGTGTGTTGTTATACCGCGCTGGGAGGACGATAATGAAACTGGCTAACAAAAAACCCACATAAGAAACCAAGAACTCGCCCTCGATCATTTTAGAGTTACAACGTCATTGGACCGACACGCTCTTTGTACACGTCACTCAGGTCCGCATTGAGCTGGAGGAGGCGTGGCCTCCAGCTTCGCCTGAATTTCGGGAGATTTTCGGGAGAAAATTTGTCCCGGGAGGTTTTCGGGAGAGGCGCTGAATTTCGGCAGTCTCCCGGAAAATCCGGGAAGGTTGGCAAGTATGCTGCCTGGTGCGTGCCTTTTGTTTTCACTTTTCATAGTATTATCAAAACATATATTTACCTTCTTGCCATGTCCAATCCAGTTCATTTGCATTGGGGGAAAACAAACCAAACCATAGTCCACGTTACGACATGGACTAATGTACTGTACACTATTGTCAGCAGTGTTGTAATACTGTTACAAAAACCGACAGTACAAACACCATTATGGTCATTTTAAATTTAATAAACTACTATTTCAAAAGTTACGGTGGCGTTGCTCATGTCATTCGCTCTCCAAATAAAATGTTATGAATCTAACTATCCATCTATCCGTTTTGTACTGCTTGTCCCTCTTGGCCTAATTACCTGTATTAAGTAATTGCATTAGTAAGCCTACAACTGAACCACTGTTCTCACAAAATGTGCAGTTACAGAACAGCACGTCTTGTCAAAGCATATTCCGGTGCTCAAAAATATTGAGCGAAACCAGTTGTGAAAAAGCACCTTATGTTGGATTCATAGCTGCAGCACTCTTTTCCCCTGAAGATAATGCCAACATACTGCTGTCTACTTAATTACCATGGAAAAACATATGATGTATTATTTAAAGAATAAAAATAAGCAAATATGCAGGTGAGCATTATTTTTACAATTACATTAACTATCAAAGTACCTCCTTTACTTTGGTACCAATATCATAAATGTACAGATGACAGATGTAGATAATAGAACAACTTTGACTACATGTTGCTACGTCTTCGCGGGCGCATGGCTGCGATTGTTGGTTTCCTTAGCGACGCAGGAAGCAAGCAGGAGCAGCATGGAGGTAAGATGAAGTATTTTAATAAATATAAAGCAGAATCAAAAATACAAACTTAGGACGCTTACAAGCGTGGAGCTAAACAAAACCAAAATGTCACCAAGGGTGAAAAAACTAGGAAAGCAAGACTGTACCAAGAACACTTAGAGCGAGGAGGGACAACAGGAGAAACGTAAAAGTTGCCTTCAGCAAACATTGAACCAGCAACTATTGCTGGGTGGCTGGAAACTATAAAGGGAGGTCATTAACCCAAAACACCTGGTGGGAACACTAATTGCAAAATTAAGACGGGTGAGGAGATTCAGTGCCCATGGAAACCGACAGTAAACAGGGAAAGAGGTTGCAACCAGGAAACAGACACACAGAAAAACTACCACAACATAAATCATGCCATGACCAGGGTAACGGATCATGACACATGTATATTGCTGGAATGCCTATCAAGCCCAGGGCAACCAAGACGTATAACCTTTAGATATCCGAGGTAGGCGGCAGCGGTTTTACCTTCTTTTGTTTTTACCTTTTATATTTAGCCATTAAACCGTTTCTTGTCTCAGTTATTTCCTTTTTTTCAGTGCACCCTCTTATGACATGCAGTGCACCGTTAATTGTTGTTATTTGGACATATTGTATTAAAATCACACAGGAATCTAAAATCAAAGTAGGAAAAATTGTGATGGTTTTACTTTAAAATTGTCTCCCTCTAACAAAACCTTCTCATATTTTAGAATGCAAACGTTGAATGTATAATTCAAAGAGAAGCTAAATACAGGGAAAAACTTTTGTTTACCTTTTTCTCTCTCCCTCTGCAACCAAACCGCTGCAAAAGCTTTGATTGATCGATGACAGCTTTTTGTATTATTATTATTATAATAAATGTAACTTTCGCTTTCAAAGCAATGCCTTTGTCTGCATCAAAAGTGCATAGAAATGACTTATACATGTGAAAAAACAACTACAAAATTATTCAATCATCAACATTTGCTTATCATGAATCAAATGTATTAATAGAAAGTGTCTGTGTGACCGTGCCATTATTACGTTAGTCCACCTATCAGGCTGCGTCTGCATAGACCGCAGATATGAGGTGGTGGACTCCAGGCAGTCAGTGTCACTTTAATAACTATGATGGTTGCTTCCAACCATACTTGCCAACCTTGAAACCTCCAATTTCGGGAGTTTTTTTGGGGGGGGGCGTGGTCAGGGGTGGACGGAGGCGTGGTCGGGGGCATGGTTGGGGAGGGCCGTAGTTAAGAGGGGAGGAGTATATCTACATCTACAATTCACCAACTCGAGTATTTCATTATTTAATATATATATATATATATATATATATATATATATATATATATATATATATATATATATATATATATATATATATGTATATATATATATATATATATATATATATGAAATACTTCATTTTCAGTGAATTCTAGCTATATATATTTATCATATTACATATATAAATAAAATAAATTGTTGAATTTCAGACGCCACTTATCAAATACACAGTAATAGAAACACAATTGTTCTACTTACTGTACTGTGCTTGCTGGTAACTAAAAAGAACAACAACAACACTTACCTTTCACTATTTGAGTAACTTTTGTTCTGCCATTTGCGTACTGGCGAGAGTCATTTCCCGTCAGGTGTGCAACATCACATAAATCGTTGGCCAATCAAAAAGCAACCCCATAACGCTGTAGCCAACATTCACCAGGAGATAGCGACAGACAACATAGAATCACTCTATTACAGATGGCGTCGCCATCACTGTAACTTCCTTGTTCTTCTGCTTCGTCTCCTTGTGTGTGGAGTTTTTTATTAAAACCCGTAGTGGTTGTAACGTGATTGGGCAGGCAAGCTGCTTACTGTATATAGTGGGAAAGCGGACGTGATGAAAACATGCTGTCCCCACTCTGGTCCGCATGGAGCTGGAGGGGGCGTGTCCTTCAGCTCCGCTGAATTTCGGGAGATATTCGGGAGATATTCGGGAGAAAATGTCTTCCGGGAGGTTTTTGAGAGAGGCGCTGAATTTTGGGAGTCTCCTGGAAAATCCGGGAGGGTTGGCAAGTATGCTTCTAAAACATTAGTACAAAGCAAACGTCTTACCTTTACAGTAACACATGAGGACCAAATGTTGGAAAATGTGAGTATTTTGTGATCGCACATTGAATATAGGGCAAAACTCAGTGAAAATTGTATTTTATATGAGGTGGCGACTTGTTCAGGGTGTACACCGCCTGCCACCACAATGCAGCTGGGATGGGCTCCAGCAACGCCGCGTCTCTGGGAGGGATAAGAGGTAAAGAAATGATGGATATGTGGCATAACTCTGAGTATCGTCTTGTATTGCCCCTTGTGTAACACATCCATCTTATACTTGTATTTTTTTAGTAATGTGCAAATTGCTACTGAAATATCCATACCGCCGATACCCAATTTTTATTCACTAATACACATTCTCAAATCAAAATATCAATACTTTTAATACTTAAATTGTTTGAGATAATGTATATCAATACCAGGAACACAGTGTTAAGTAACTAAATCACTCAGATTGTATCTGAATGAAACACCATTTTGTTTACCCCCGTAAAGGTAGGTACGTAATGCACGAGCAAGAAAATTCCAGGCAATTAAAATTAGTCACTCGGTATTATAAAACAGCAAATGTATGTATCCTTTTATTGTAGGCCATTTGGAGACACTATGTACGAAGTTGAATAGAAGTGAGCATTCAATGCAGAGTAATGCCATCATTTGTTTAACCCTGTGATTTTACGATATTTGAAGATGATTCCCCAATAACAGCAACACTTGGAAAACACTACTTCTTAAATTTTACCAGGCACATTAAGTATATTTGCAGAAAGTATCAGTATCAATTTGGTATCACTGATACCAACGTGACATTTACTTGGTATTAGAACAAAAAGAAAATCTGTGGTATGCATATCACTAATTTCATCTTTTATTATACAGTATGTCTGATATTATTCCAGTGAAGTTCACCACAGGACAGAATGTTTGCACTGCCATCTGTTGGCAGAATGAACACACTGCTGCAAAGATCAGATCAAGATCAGTCTTTTTTTGAAAAATAAACCTTTATTTATAATATTCAACATTTACAAACAAGCAAAGAAACAATAATAATCCAAACAAGTACAGAAACAGTACAAAAATAGTACAATACAGCGGCAGGGTGTTGTAATCTAAATACAGCAATTCAAGTAAAATGCTATATATATATGTATATATATATATATACATATATATATATATATATATATATATATATATATATATATATATATATATATATATATCCATATATACATATATATATATATATATATATATATATATATATATATATATATATATATATATATATATATATATATATATATATATATATATATATATATACATATATTTATAGCAATGTGTAAAGCAATAGGCTCTCACAAGTCCCGTAAATAATCCAAATTTGTAGGACGGCATCATACTTTTCATCACATTTTTTTGGTTGTTTGAGGTAAAAAGTGTTTTAAAGTAAAGTTTTATTCTTTTACTAAATCACAAAAAACAGGTTGGGTATTTAGAAACTTACATTTATGAATATAAAACTTAGCCAATAGTATAATGAGGTTGCAAAGGTAAAATTCATTTTCAAATTGTTTCTCATACTGCATAATTCCAAATAGCACATCTTTAAAACCAAGCACAATTTTATCATGAATATTGTCCAGGCCGAAATGACAGATGCCCTGCCATAGTGATCGAGTGTTTTCACAAGTCCAAAACAGGCGGTAAACAATTCAAGATTAGAGTCACTATTGCATTTTAAACTATGATTAAGTCACACATAAAACAGTCAACAAAAAAAAGAAGGATCTTAAAGATTAGCCAAGATGAGTAATTATGAGCAATAATGACTAATAATGGAGTATTATAATAATTAAAAAAATAACCAACAAGCAGTCATACTTTAGTTAAAGACAATACAGGTATATCTTCCAGGAAAATTACGTGAGTAAATGTCTAGCTCTTATTTATTGTGAAGTGAAGTATATTTATATAGCACTTTTCTCTAGTGACTCAAAGCGCTTTACATAGTGAAACCCAATATCTAAGTTACATGTAAACCAGTGTGGGTGGCACTGGGAGCAGGTGGGTAAAGTGTCTTGCCCAAGGACACAACGGCAGTGACTAAGATGGCGGAAGCGGGAATCGTACCTGCAACCCTCAAGTTGCTGGCACGGCCGCTCTACCAACCGAGCTATGTCGCCCCGAACAGGACTATGTGGCTATGGATACAATCCAAAATGAAATAAAAAGTTTTGGAGGAAAAGTCCAAATAAAAAGTCCCCTTGTTAAAGAGCAGTCAAGTGGTTTTCTGTGCTGATGTTTTTAGAACAGGAATGTCAAAGTCCTTTTCACCACAGTGGTAAACATGTGTAACTACATAAATGTCAAACTCCTACATGGTTTTATACAAATGTTCACTCATTTGATGAGTATCATTGTTTACCAACAAACTGATGGAAAACTTGCCTTGAAAGCACAAGTCATGGGGACAAGCAGATACTAAAAGTTGACCTATTGCTGAATTGATTTCAAGAAAGTTTACAATGAACAAAAGTATATTTTGTTTTCTGTCCACATTGAAGCACGTTTAGCAAGGCAGATGTGGTGCCTCATGATTGAAATGATGTTTGACACCTGTGTTTGAGCATGTTTCTGTGTTGGAGTAGCCCAAATTCAACAATAGATATGAAATATACTGGCTGCAAAACAATTGGAAAATATCCAATATGTTTTTAAAATCAACTCCTACCAGTCTGTAATAATCAAACCCCAAGTTACTGGACTCAGTTTTTAAAAAAATACTTATTATTGGCGCCTCACACTAAAAAAAAACAATCCCTAATTGGCTGCGTGGGAAGCAGTTTCCGGCCCGTCACTCATAATTAATACAGTGGCAATCGAATTACACAAAAAGTCTGTATGGAATGTAAGGTAAATTAGAAATACTACTTGTCCGAGACAGGACATGATGAAAGAAAATGTAAAAGACAACAAAACAAACCTTGAGAACTACACAACATAAATCAATGAATGGATTGTGTGAATGAAAAAGTGTAGTGATATAATATAAGGATGGGGCAAATGTGAAAACAATTCTCAATGGTCATGGTGGATTTTGTATGCATTTGTTTTGTTTCACATATAAAGAATGCTGAGCATCACAGAAGTCAAAACCCAGTTTGCTGTAAATGTCAAAGACCACAAGATGGCGGAGTCAGTACAGAAATAGTAGCCTCTCAGAACTAGTCCAGAGTTTAAAACCTAAATCCATGCATTGACATCAGCTTTAATAATGTTTGAATTTGCAAGGATTCAAATGAACAATAAAAGTTATATTACAGCAAATGTGATGAATACATTAAGTTAATAGAAATTGCTCTGCTGAGGAATCTTGTATTGCTACATTCTTTCTATTCCTTGGTAAACACCTCTAAAGACCTTTAAAGGGGAACATTATCACCAGACCTATGTAAGCGTCAATATATACCTTGATGGTCCAGAAAAAAGACCATATATTTTTTTAACCGATTTCCGAACTCTAAATGGGTGAATTTTGGCGAATTAAACGCCTTTCTGTTTATTGCTCTTTTTGCGATGACGTCAGAACGTGACGTCTCCGAGGTAATACAGCCGCCATTTTCATTTTTAACACATTGCAAACACCGGGTCTCAGCTCTGTTATTTTCCGTTTTTTCCACAATTTTTTGGAACCTTGGAGACATCATGCCTCGTCGGTGTGTTGTCGGAGGGTGTAACAACACTAACAGGGAGGGATTCAAGCTGCACCACTGGCCCAAAGATGCGAAAGTGTCTGCCGCCAGACCCCCATTGAATGTGCCAGATTCTCTCCACATTTTACCAGCGATGACAGACATGGCACAGAGATGTATGGATAACCTGCAGATGCATTTGCAACGATAAAGTCAACGAAATTCCAAAGGTGAGTTTTGTTGATGTTGACTTATGTGCTAATCAGACATATTTGGTTGCGGCGTGACTGCCAGCTAATCGATGCTAACATGCCATGCTAATCGATGCTATCAAGCTATTTACCGGCGGTGCTAAAGCAGACATGACACGGAGATGTATGGATAACCTGCAGATGGATTTGCAACGATAAAGTCAACAAAATCACAAAGGTGAGTTTTGTTGAAGTTGACTGCCAGCTAATCGATGCTAACATGCTACGCTAATAGATGCTAACATGCTATTTACCGGCGGTGCTAAAGCAGACATGGCACAGAGATGTATGGATAACCTGCAGATGCATTTGCAACTATATTACGTTTCCTTCCACCCACATTTAATGCAAAAAAAACACTTACCAATCGAAGGATTTAAGTTGCTCCAGTGTCACGAGATGCGAAACTCCTGATCGTTTGGTCCGCACATTTTACCGGCGATGCTAACGCAGCTATTCGGCCATGCTATGGCTAAGAATAGCGTCAATAGCTATTCGCTCAATAGCTTCAGTTTCTTCTTCAATACTTTCATACTCCAACCATCCGTTTCAATACATGCGTAATCTGTTGAATCGCTTAAGCCGCTGAAATCCGAGTCTGAATCCGAGCTAATGTCGCTATATCTTGCTCTGCTATTCGCCATTGTTTGTTTTCAATGGCAGCACTATATGACGTCACAGGGAAATGGATAGTCGCATCGCAAATAGCTTTTTTTAGGGATCTTCCAGGACCGATAAAATTTTGAAAAAAACTTCCAAAAATACAACAAGCCACTGGGAACTGATTTTTATTGTTTTTAACCCTTTTGAAATGGTGATAATGTTCCGCTTTAATCTCTCTGGTGCTTGCATTTCATTCCATAAGTTGTGTTCCCTTCAACAACAGTTCCTATTCGTTGCCCTAACCCAGGGGTAAGCAACCCGCGGCTCTCTTTATTGCTGCCCTTGTGACTTCCTGGAGCTGTTTGAAAGAAGGATTGAAAATAAAAAAAGATGGGGTAAACAATATTTTTTTTGTTTCAGTATATTTTTTGTTTGAGGACAAACATGACACAAACCTTCCCAATTGAAAGAAAGCCCATTGCTTAATATGTTTGTTTGTATGCTTTACTGAAGAGAGTATTTGGTGAACATCGTTTAGTCCTACTGATTTCAGCAGCTCTTTTTTTTCCTTTTTTTTACCTTTATTTATAAATGTCAACATTTACAAACAGAATTTCGGCAGCTCTTGAACCCACCATAGTGTGGACTGTGACGCAACAGTTTGTTTACATGTAAAATCTCCCACTCCTTCCTTGTCCCATTTTGTCCACCAAAAGTTTCATGCTGTGCGTGAATGCACAAAGGTGTGCTTTGTTGATGTTATGGACTTGTTGGAGTGCTAATCAGGCATTTTTGGTCAGTGCATGACTGCAAGCTAATCAATGCTAACATGCTATTTAGGCTAGCTGTATGTACATATTGCATCACTATGCCTCATTTGTAGCTACAGGTGCTGTTCATATTATTAGAATATCATGAAAAAGTTGATTTATTTCAGTAATTATATTCAGAACGTGAAACTTACATATTATATCAATTCATTACACACATAGTGATATATTTGAAATGTTTATTTCTTAAAATGTTGATGATAAGTCCCGACAATTACTGAAAATTCCAAATTCAGTATCTCAGAAAATGACAATATTAGTTACGACTAGTACCAACAAATATTTTTTAGAAATGTTGGCCAACTGAAAAGTATGAACATGGAAAGTTTCAGCATGTACGGCAATCAATACTTAGTTGCAGTTCCTTTTGCCTGAATTGCTGCAGCAATACGGCGTGGCATGGAGTCCACCAGTCTGTTGCACTCCTCAGGTGTTATGAGAGCCAAGGTTGCTTTAATAGTGGCCTTTAGCTCTTCAGCATTGTTGGGTCTGGCATCTCGCATCTTCCGCTTCACAATACTCCATAGGTTTTCTATGGGGTTAAGGTCAGGTGAGTTTGCAGGTCAATCAAGAACAGGGATCCTTAAACCAGGTACTGGTAGATTTGGCACTGTGTGCAGGTGCCAAGTCATGTTGGAAAATGAAATCTTCACCTCCATAAAATTGGTCTGCGGCAGGCAGCATAAAGTGTTCTAAAACTCCCTGGTAGACTGCTGCATTGACCCTAGACCTCAGGAAACACAGTGGACCAACACCAGCAGATGACATGGCACCCCAAACCATTACCGATTGTGGAAATTTGACACTGGACTTCAGGCAACGTGGATTCTGTTCCTCTCCTGTCTTCCTCCAGACTCTGGGACCTTGATATCCAAAGGAGATACAAGATTTACTTTCATCTGCAGTCCAGTCCTTTTTGTCTTTAGCCCAGGCAAGACGCTTTTGACATTGTCTCTTATTCAAGAGTGGCTTTACACAAGGAATGCAACAGCTGAAGCCCATATCTTGCATACGTCGGTGCGTGTTGGTTTTTGAAGCACTGACTCCAGCTGCAGTCCACTCTTTGTGGACCTCCCCCACTTTTTTGAATCGGTTTTGTTTGACAATCCTCTCCAGGGCGCGGTTATCCCTCTTGCTTGTACACTTTTTTCTACCACATCTTTGTCTTCCCTTCGCCTCTCTATTAATGTGCTTGGACACAGAGCTCTGGGAACATCCAACCTCTTTGGCAATGACCTTCTGTGTCTTGCCCTCCTTCTTTAAAGTATCAATGGTCATGTTTTGGACAGTTGTCAAGTCAGCAGTCTTCCCCATGATTGTGTGTCATACAGAATCAAAACGAAAGACCATTTAAAGGCTTTTCCGGGTGTTTTGAGTTAGTTAGCTAATTAGAGTGTGGCACCAGGTGTCTTCAATATCTGACCTTTTCACCATATTCTAATTTTCTGAGATGTTGAATTTAGGGTTTTCATTGGTTGTCAGCTATAATCATCTCCTTTTTGGCAAAAAACACTTGAAATGTATCAGTCTGTTTGGAATGAATGTATACATTCTACAAGTTTGACTTTCTAAATGGAATCAATGAAATAAATACATTTTTTCATGATATTCTAATAATATGACCAGCACCTGTATATTAATAATAATGATAATAATGGATTAGATTTATATCTCGCTTTTGTATTACTAGATACTCAAAGCGCTCACAGAGAAGTGGGAACCCATCATTCATTCACACCTGGTGGTGGTAAGCCACATCTGTAGCCATAGCAGCCCTGGGGTAGACTGAAGGAAGCGTGGCTGCCAGTTTGTGCCTACGGCCTCTCCGACCACCACCTATCATTCATTCACCATTGTGAGCGGCACCGGGGGCAAGGGTGAAGTGTCCTGCCCAAGGACACAACGGCAGCGATTTGGATGTCAATAGGCGGGGAGAGAACCTGCAACCCTCAGGTTTTTTGGCACAGCCGCTCTACCCACTACGCCATGCCGGCCCATATTTGAGCTCATTAAATGTCCTTTACTTTTATCCTCTTTGTAGATCATTTATTTTTGCATGGACAAGCGGTAGAACATGGATGGATGGATAAATGTCTAATAACACATTATCTGTGTGTAATATTTGCTACTTTTCAGATAGTTGTTTGTGTGCCATGTTGTTCCAGACCACAGTAAACATTACCTAGCTTGCCAAAGATTGCAATACATCTATTAAAAAAAGACAGTCTGCCGTTTCCTTTAACATGGACACACACATCCATACATTTGGCCATTAAAAGCAGTTAATTTCCAGGAGTTGTCTCACCTTCTTAGGATCGTCTGATTTACTAATGCTTTCTAATATTGTAAAAATGTGTTATTATAGCTAATAAAGACACTTACATAATGTGTTGCCTTCATTATAAGACTTATATACGCCAGATAACAGACCCTTAACAGATAACAGAATGGAACAAAACTATCGTAACTTCCAATGGGAAAACATATAAACATCTTTAAGAAACACTAAAAGAAATCAAGAACATAAATTGTTATTTTTAGTTCAAGCAGAGTAAAACATTTTTTGTAATCACTTAATTTTGAAGAAAACAATTCTGGACTCACGAAAAAAAAAAAAAAAAAA
Source organism: Nerophis ophidion (assembly GCF_033978795.1). Lineage (NCBI taxonomy): Eukaryota > Metazoa > Chordata > Actinopteri > Syngnathiformes > Syngnathidae > Nerophis > Nerophis ophidion. Next base: position 46,026,524 of record NC_084618.1, read on the forward strand.
CACTACACTACACCACTAATACTTTGTTGCATCCCCTCTGGCTTTCATGACAGCTTGCAGTCTCTGAGGCATGAACTGAACGGCCAATACTACTGTAGTATTTACATTTTTAGTTCTTTTAGACATTTGTAAACTGGAATATTCTTAATTTAGGTCAAAAGATGTTCAACATACTTGAAAAATATGGGATAGAGTGAAGCTGCATATGTGAACGTTCTTCCTGAGTAGAGTAAGACATTCTGCTGCCAGTACATTGTTCATGTTTGTGATTGGTTGTCGATTTTACTTAAACGTGGTCACGTAGACTTGAAAATTCTGACTTGTCTAATCAAGTTTCAAAGCTATGTAGAAGCCCTTATTGCACTTCTTCAATGTTAAGCTTGGTTAAGCCGTAAAACCAAATACATCCTGGATACCTTAAAGTTCATGTGTAGCTCATGCCTCTGGTCCAATGTTACACATTTATTGAAATTTGACAAAAGCCTAAATCAATGGAACCACTGAGGGGAAGACTGTTTATTAGTCAGGTCTGCTGGTTTATTCGTCGTACATCCTTTCTTCATCATTCTTTCTACAGTATGAAAGTCCTGAAGAAATGCAACGTTATGTTTTCTATTTATATTCATTGAGTCACTTTTAGGGATTTTAAATTACTTTTATTCTAATCGACCTTCAAAAGTCTCCAAGTGCATACCCTTCACTTCATGAATACAGTAACAGAGCAACAGAGGTTGTTTTTTAACACAATTCAGCTCTAATTTGCTTGTCCGCAATGGCTTTCCATACACTATCTTCTGGCCCAGAGGTCCGATTTCAGCCCGGCTGAGGGGGTAACCATCTTCAAATACAAATCAAATAGAAAGTATTACCTATAGATGTGTTTGCAATAGATGCTGTTCTACTATAGACTAGGGACGGGTGTTGTTTACATTCTAACCAATACTACAACCCTCGTCAAAAATATGAAATTATTCTGAAATTACCAGACTTAGAGGATGTCATTAGTTAAGTCTTTTAGAACAAAAGCAGCATGATACACAACTATAGATACAAATACAATCAAGAAAATAAATTGTGGGTGTAACAATTTCATTTGTTACAAAATGTGGAATCACTCAATTTTGTAGAAAAGTGTTACGTCTGTGTGGCATGGTGATGCCAAGTTTGTCCCCTCATGGATGCGTCGAACGAGAATACAGCAAGAGGTAAGATATTATGATTTATTTAAATAACAAAAGGAGCTAAAGAACAAAAATACTGGAGCTAAGCATAAAGGCAAACACAAGTGCAAACTGAATAGCAGAAGTACCGTTGCATGAAAACAAACTTGGATCCCAGAATGATTAACAAAAAGAGGCAGGCTTATATAAGGACGGTGATAACTAGTAACAGGTGTGCGGGACCCGAGACTAGCAGGTGTAACTAATGAGAAACCATGGCGACAAACTAAACAGGAAATAAACAGTCAAATGACAGAGAGATACAAAAATGGAACAATAAACAATAATATGTGGAGATCCGGAAAGCGCATCTCAACAGAAAAGTATGGAATCACCCTGCAAATGTTCACTTTAAATGTTAACACCAGATGAAACAGATGAAATCTGTTCATTAGGCTGCAATTAAAAAAGTGCGTTCAAACCTTGGGGAGCTGCTGCCTCAGTTGGATTGACATGAATCATGCCAACCGGTTAATCCTACGTACGTGTCGGATGTGTTAATGTCCTTGCGCAAGGACATTAACACATCCGAAGGAGCGTTTAAAACCAGATGGAACAATCACAGGGCCTCCTTTAGAAACCAGATTTTGCGGAATTCTACAGAACTCAGCAAGCACATTTGGAACCTCAAAGACAATAATGTTGAATATTCAATAACATTGCAAATTCTTGCATCCAGCACACCTTACAACAGTGGTAATAAAAGATGCAACCTATGCTTAAAAGAGAAACTGTTTATTATATATCATCCAGACCTTTCATCTCTCAACAAGCACAGTGAAATCATTTCAACATGCCGCCACAGACAGAAACACCTCCTAGGTAACACATGAGCCAATCACCACACCCTACGCCTGCCTGTACCCACCCACTCTGTGCCCTATATAAACCATTGTATGTGAATGCTTCCATTAAAATCTCCTGATGATTGAGGGAACCCCTCATGAAACAGTTCTGTAGAGATGAAGTAGTCTTGTGATTTTTCCCACACCTACATTGCGCTCTACCGCGGTATCGAGCACTATTCTCTGGATAATCCAATCAAGACACACATATATATATATATATATATATATATATATATATATATATATATATATATATATTTAGTACATACCAGAAGGTCGTATCTGTGTACATGTGATGAAAACAAAAATTGAGCTGTTTGGCCACAATACCCAGCAATATGTTTGGAGAAGTAAAGGTGAGGCCTTTAATCCCAGGAACACCAATCCTACCATCAAGCATGGTGGTGGTAGTATTATGCTCTGGGCCTGTTTTGCTGCCAATGGAACTGCTGCTTTACAGAGAGTAAATGGGACATGAAAAAGGAAGGTTACCTCCTAATTCTTCAGGACAACCTAAAATCATCAGCCTGGAGATTGGGTCTTGGGCGCAGTTGGGTGTTCAAACAGGACAATGACCCCAAACACACGTCAAAAGTGTTGACGGAATGGCTAAATCAGGCTAGAATTAAGGTTTTCGAATGGCCTTTCCAAAGTCCTAACTTGAACGTGTGGACAATGCTGAAAAAAACAAGTCCATGTTAGAAAACCAACAAATTTTGTTGAACTGCACCAATTTTGTCAAGAGGAGTGGTCAAAAATTCCACCAACAGCTTGTGGATGGCTACCAAAAGCGCTTTATTGCAGTGAAACTTGCCAAGGGACATGTAACCAAATATTAACATTGCTGTATGTATACTTTTGACCCAGCATCATGAATTCATTAACGTGGACCCTGACTTAAACAAGTTGAAAAATGAATCCGGGTGTTACCATCTAGTGGTCAATTGTACAGAATATGTAATAATGAACTGTGCAATCTACTAATAAAATCAATCAAGCAGATTTGGTTACATTTTTAGTAGACTCATAATAAATTCATAAAAGAACCAAACTTCATGAATGTTTTTTGTAACCAACAAGTATGTGCTCTAATCACTCTATCCCAAAAAAATAAGAGTTGTAGAAATTTTTGGAAACTCAAGACAGCCCTGACATTATGTTCTTTACAAGAACATAATGGGGATATTTTTTAACATGCCTCAAAACAGCAGCTTGGAATTTGGGACATGCTCTCCCTGAGAGAGACTATGAGGAGGTTGAGGTGGGCGGGGTTGGTGGGGGAGTGGGTAGCACAGGTGTGTATTGTTGCGTCCCGGAAAAATGAGTACTGCAAGGGATTCTGGGTATTTGTTATGTTGTGTTTATGTAGTGTTACAGTGCAGATGTTCTCCCGAAATGTGTTTGTCATTCTTGTTTGGTGTGGGTTCACAGTGCGGCCCTTATTTGTAACAGTGTTAAAGTTGTTTATACGGCCACCCTCAGTGCGACCTGTATGGCTGTTGAACGATTATGCCTTGCATCAGCATGTGTGCTGAGAAGCTGTGGATATCATGTGACTGGGCTGTTACGGGATGGCAGTGCCTTTATGGATTATTGGTGCTCCGTACCTTACTATGTATCCATGCTACCGGCGACGTTTTGAAGAGTCATACGTCAAATTTACTGCCACCGATACTGATAATCATAAAACAGATACCGAATTTTTCCGATATGACATTTTAAAGCATTTATCGGTTGATAATATCGACAGTCTGATATTATCGGGCATCTCTAATAAGATTGATAACTCTAATATACTGTGTGTGTCGGCTACGGCGGGCACTTTTTTTTGCATACCACACCAACTCTATTTATAAAAACTTTTAAAAGCAGAACATGGTGGACAAGGACTTTATTAAACTGATCCACATGAATGAGTTTTCAATATAAATGGATTTGAGTCAACTGAGAAAATAATAATTGTACAAGTTTGCAGAGCAGTGTTATATGTTCTGCCCCTGAATCTACTGCCTAATTTCAGATAGAATAGGCTCCTGATCGCCTGTAAAATGGATGATGGGTAGTTTGAGTAGTGAAGAAAAATATTCATTGCACATGTACAGCAATGCTTTGGGGTGTAGTGTACCTTGACAACTGCCCAGGTACAGTACCCAGTGGAACACCACATTCAAGCTCCAATAAAGGAATGCACATCCTCTTTCCAGGCGCTTTAATCCATCTGAGGCATTTCAGCCATTGGGGGTTCAGTATAAACATTGTGTCACCACATTCAGGCCCAATGCTCTCCATCCTTTTCCCCATCTCTCCAGTTGCCTTTTATGTCTCTTTGCCACCGGGCCAGATAATAAAATGCATAAATGCAACATAGTTTTTTTTTTTTTTGGAGACAGCGGGCTGATGTGTTTCTCCTCTATTCAATTGTCCCTTTGATGTCTGTGTTTTGCAAAACAAAACACAGAACAGCCAATGAATAATGGAGCCAAGCTCCAAACAGCCATGTTCTAATCCAGACAGGCCTGCAGCGTTATGATTTTGCAACACCGCTGCAACACAACAATTACCATATTCAATCACCGCTGCAACGGCGGTTTCATGAAAACAAGTGACCCAACTCATGATGCCAGCAACACAACAAAATTACTACTTTAAAGCTTTTATCCTCAGTTAGAATACAAATAATGCAGTCCCTTGTCCTTTTTGAGTATTTCGTTAGGAAGGGGAAGTGGCTGCATATATTTGAAGTGTCCTTTGAGTATTCATTCAAGTAGTAGCTAGAGCGAGCCAACAAACCCCCGTGGTTATTTTGTTCGATTAGAATTTAAACCTAGAACCATTTATGCTAAATAGAAAATGATGGGGGATAAACAGGTACCGCAAACCAAGCGGAAAACTGTGACGACATGGATCCATCTTCTTCTGCTTATCTAGAGTCGGATCACTAGAAGAGAAACGCATACTTCCTTCACCCCGGCTACTGTTCCTCGTATTAATAACTACTTTGCGGTGGATTTTAGGTAAGATTATAGTCAGTTTTTACAGTCTTTTTTCTGATACAAAGTTTGAAAATTGTACTTTTGAAAGTGCTAGGTTGAAATTTGGACATTCATTTACAATTTCAATTGAGGTCATCTGTTGTGAAGTTGGCAGCACGGTGGGTGGGGGGTTTGTGCATGTGCCTCACAATACGAAGGTCCAGAAAAGTCCTGAGTTCAATCCCGGGCTCGGGATATTTCTGTGTGGAGTTTGCATGTTCTCCCCGTGACTGCGTGGGTTCTCTCTGGGTGCTCTGGCTTCCTTCCACCTCCAAAGACATGCACCTGGGGATAGGTTGATTGGCAACACTAAATTGGCCCTAGTGTGTGAATGTGAGTGTGAATGTTGTCTGTCTATCTGTGTTGGTCCTGTGATGAGGGGGCGACTGGTCCAGGGTGTTGTAAAGTTGTGTCATTTGATTTAATATTTCTTCTGTCCCGTGGCAAATGCACTTCAGCGGGGTTTCTCCTGAATAAAGGGAACCGATATTTTAGTTTATACAAGGACCACAACAGGGGCCTCATACAACAACAGTTGCAAGGCTTTCCACAAAAAATGTACAGTATGTAGAATGAATACAGAAACACGCAAAAATCCAGGCACATGTATTTGTTATATTGCAAAATACTTGGATTGAATGGGTTGCATATGACGTCATCTGTTTTTCTTGCTTGAGCGTAGCAATAAAACAAGTGAGAGTGAGTGTAGACGTTCAAATAGAGAGATAGGAAAGAGCTTTCATAGAATCCCTAAAGAGGTGGTTCATAAAGGTAATAAAGTCAGGAAAAAAAGGAAAGTGTGTTGAAGGAAATTACTCTTAAAAATATTACTTTCATCATCTTGTGGAATACAATCGAACCATGCCTGTGTCTGCAGCGATCACTTTGTAAAATATTTGTTTGAACATTTAATTTGTTTGTGAAACATTTTGTGATGCAATCTGGTTTATTCTCTACAATATTAATAGTGTTTGAGAACAGAATTAAACGTAAAGAAAGGAAAACTGATAGCATTATGTTGTGTTCTTTTGTGGTTGCTCTGCCTAAATATGACTAGAAAGACCTTCTTGTGCAAATAAACTACCGTCCTCGTAATAAATATTGTGATTGTTGGTCCAATCCATCGTATTTTTGTTGTCAATTTTTATGACAGAAACTAAAAGCTTAGCTGTTGTTGTGCAGGAAAGCCAAGTGCTTCATTCGACAAGGATGACCAAATAATAACGTCTTTTTTGATATCATGAATAACTAATGAATTGATTAACGTGGACCCCGATTCAAACAAGTTGAAAAACTTATTCGGGTGTTACCATTTATTGGTAAAAATTGTACGGAATATGTACTGTACTTTGCAATCTACTAATAAAAGTTTCAATCAATCAAAAACATATATTTAATAGCATTAATAAACTAGATTAATAAATATCTCGTATGCTCAACATAAGAAACTGAATCTTAAATATTGCTAGCAATCATTGCTGAACAACAGGGGCGTCTATAGCTAAATAATAAGACAAATATATGAACTTCTCTCATAAAAACAACTGCAGACAGGAATTGTAGATGAGACTAATATTGTAGCCTGAAATCAACTGCAATTTTTTTTAAATCTTTTTTCTCATCAGCGTCATAATCACAGCAGCACGGCACTCTTTATGTCAATCAAATACTTTACTTAGCGATGCACACACATTTGAAGTGATACGGTAATTCCTGGAATCTGGGAATCAACTATTCAACAGTACCAATTGTTGGTACTTTGGTGTGTGTTCATGTGTTAATAAATGTTAATTTGTTAAATAGTAAAATGTCACTTTTATTTAAGAGTGAGCTGATAACGATAACTGTGCTGTCCATGTTAGATCCTGTCCCTGCTGTTGTGGTTTTGTTCTGTCTGCCTTTCTTTTTCTCTTTCTCCTGCAGTGTGGTGTGCCACTGGCTCCAGGAGACTGGCCACACCTGATCCCAATTAGTGCCGGCAATTTAAGCTGAGTGGCGACAGCTGGCTGACACCGGCATTTCACTTGTGTATCCCAGCTCGACCACACATCATGCTACCTTGTCCACGTCAGGTCTGACCAGTCACCGGCTTGCCAGACACGCAGTGTTTTTTGTTATTTGCTTTTTGTTATTCGTGGTGTGCCCCTTTTTTTGTGGCACCATCGCTTTTTGAGATCCACACACAATACCTGACTGTCCAGTTGTTATATATTGTTTTCTTTGATTTCTAAGTCTCATTTGCAAGTATTATAGAGGGACAACCTCTATAGTGGAGTGGAGACAGCCTGTCCTCACTCAAAATGATCTCCTGCTCGCCCCACTATGGACTGGACTCTCACACTATTATGTTAGATCCACTATGGACTGGACTCTCTCAATATTATGCTAGATCCACTTGACATCCGTTGCACCGATCGCCCAGGAGAGTGGGGGGATCACCACATCTGCGGTCCCCTCCAAGGTTTTCTCATTGTCATCCCATCGGGTTGAGTTTTTCCTACCTACTTAATGGCCTAGTGGTTAGAGTGTCCGCCCTGAGATGGGTAGGTTGTGAGTTCAAACCCTGGCCGACTCATACCAAAGACTATAAAAATGGGAGCCATTACCTCCCTGCTCCTCTCACTTCCCAGGGGGTGGAAAAGGAGGATGGGTCAAATGCACAGGACACATTCCACCACACCTAGTGTGTGTGTGACTATCATTGGTACTTTAACTTTAACTTTTTTTTTGGCCTAATGTGGGATCTGAGCCGAGGATGTCGTTGTGGATTGTGCAGCCCTTTGAGACATTTGTGATTTAGGGTTATATAAGTAAATGATAAATGATAAATGGTTTGTACTTGTATAGCGCTTTTCTACCTTCAAGGTACTCAAAGCGCTTTGACACATTGATTGATTGATTGATTGACACCCAGTAAAAAATGGATGTATATAGTAGACTTTCTATGTAGTTGCATTTCCAAGACATTAGATGCCAGTAGTGTATAAGCAATGGTGTGTAGTCAGGAAGTAGTCTTTACCATGAAGCTGAATGTGCTGTCGAGTCTTTATATATGGTTAAAGTACCATTGATAGTCACACACACACTAGGTGTAGTGGAATGTGTCCTGTGCATTTGACCCATCCTCCTTTTCCACCCCCTGGGAAGTGAGGGGAGCAGGGAGGTAATGGCTCCCATTTTTATAGTCTTTGGTATGAGTCGGCCAGGGTTTGAACTCACAACCTACCCATTTCAGGGCGGACACTCTAACCACTAGGCCATTAAGTAGGTAGGAAAATTTCAACCCGATGGGATGACAATGAGAAAACCTTGGAGGGGACCGCAGATGTGGTGACCCCCCCACTCTCCTGGGCGACCGGTGCAACGGACGTCAAGTGGATCTAGCATAATATTGAGAGAGTCCAGTCCATAGTGGATCCAACATAATAGTGTGAGAGTCCAGTCCATAGTGGGGCGAGCAGGAGATCATCTTGAGTGAGGACAGGCTGTCTCCACTCCATTATAGAGGTTGTCCCTCTATAATACTTGCAAATGAGACCCCCAATTCCAAACCCTTGGTGCTGAGTGTCAAGCAGGGAGGTAATGGGTTCCATTTGTATAGTCTTTGGTATGACTCGGCCGGGGTTTGAACGCACGCCCTACCAATCTCAGAGTAGACACTCTAACCACATTTGAGCCTTATAAAGTGTTTATACTGTAACTATATATTAGTTGTAGTTGTGAATACCAATATTGGAGGTGTTCGAATCGCCATGTAAAATCGCTAATTTCAGTCGGTACCTAAAAAAAAAACAGAATTCGGTAGCCATCCCAAGTGAGTACGCCTTTAAAAAGTACTACGCCCCAAGCAGAGGTTTTTTGACCCTAGAAAATTACTAGGAGCTTATCCAAGCTGTGTAACTTGACAGTAATTATGTTGGTGTTTGTCATTGCACGTTGCTTAGCGAGAAAATGAAGTAAACAATACATGATGATGACGAAGTGACCTGATTTTTCATTAAAAAAATAAATAAATGTATGTCGAAACAGGCCATGTGTGTCCACATCTGCCAAATAGACTATTTATTTTGTAATAAGCATAACACTTTAAATTATCACTCGCTGAGTTGATAGTTGTTGGCATGAATGGGTTTCACTGTAATAAGAAAATATATATAATTTTTAAAAAGCCTGCTCACCAATATAATAATATTTCCTACCCCAAAATGGACCCTGTATGCAACAACATCACTCAGATCAGATCAGACATACTTTATTATGCTCATTATACTCAAAGTATTGCAGAAAGGTTGCATGTTACGGAGAAGCCAAGTAGCTTCGTTAGTTGAACACAATCAATCTGCTTGTCATTGAATTATGAATGACTGTGAAATAAACAATATGACTCTGCCGAGGGGCTTCCATTAGGCTCGTCATGCTTGTGCAGATCGGCCAGACATGATGTAACAACACCGCAAAGAGATACATGATTGACTGTTAAAACAATAACCGGATGCATCGTCAGAGCTTGTTTAGTTAAAGGAACTTTAATGACTCTTTTATGTCTCCTTTTTTTCCTTTTACTTGATCCCATCAACTGCTCCTTTTTCTCTGTTCTAGAGATAAAACATAGGCATCAAGGAAAAAATAAGTAATGAAAGCACCATCTCCGCCAAACTAGATAACGCAGGGACTCGCTACTTAATGTTTTGTATGATAGTTATCGATTCTAACATTAATTTAGACTGAGCTAAGCTTAACACTGATACTTGTTATTAAAGTCAATAAACAATTTAGGGTTTTCAAAGTGTGAAGCCTGCCTTTCCTGGGGGCACCATAGTTCTTCAGGGGAGGCGTGAGATGTAAATCTTTTGAAAATTGTAATGTTGCCTGAAGGGAAACTGCACTTATTTTGATTTTAATAATTTATCGTTTATCATTTACAATATTTGCCTTATTTTTTTTCTGCATTTTAATTTGTACTATACACCAGGTACGAGGTGGCTAACAATTAAGTTAATAGAAGTCATCTGTTGCAGCCATTATGTTGTGGAACACCTTAGAAGTTACTAGCTTTGGCCTTGGTTTTGTTCAAAGAAGATAAAAATGATTATCTCACCTAGTTCCTTATCTATATGCACACGCACATATCATTCCCTGTAGTTTTAATGGTGTTTGGTTGTACCAGTTGCTTAGAGTGAAAGAGGACAAGAACGTGTTTGCACAACACATTCCCCAAGTTAATTAACTTTCGGTTTCAATCCAGGGGTGTCGCCAGACAGATTTCACTGGGGCACATGCCCCAGTGTTGATCTGCAGTGCCCCAGTAAAAATGTCACCAATAAAAAAAATGCTTCAGAGTTTTAAGTCCACTTAACATAGACAACAGCGCACATACTACTTAGTATGGTAATTGATTGCTACTGTATTCGCTCCACGTAAAAATGAGCACATGGCTAATTATTATGGTGATTTATTCACGTGTGGATCGAGACTTCAGTTGAGAGTGAGAGAGAGAGAGGGGGGGGGGGGGGATGCGAATCACTGCTCAGGTAGGTAACGTTAGCCAACAACAATTTGTTGATTATATTATTTTGATTTTGATTTGACTCAAACTGTAACTCCTAGATGGATATCAAAGTTATTCGCCCGCAGCAGGGAAGAAGCAGCGAGGAATGAGAGATGTAAGTGAAGTCTTAGCTAGCTAGGCAACATAATTGTCTTAAGTTGATGCTAAGGTAACTAACGTTATTCCTTGTATCAAGACAAACATATTCATTTGCTGTATGAGCTGCCGGGGGAATTTCCAATGAACATGAAACATAATGTTGGTTATTGTCTGCTGGTTCTGCTCAGGACCTCTGCATCAATGATGATTTGGAGTAAGCATGTGTGTGCTTCTCAAATGGTTTATCTTCAGGAAGAATTTTTTTTTTTCCATATCATCAAGTCGTGAGCCAAATTTTTAAATCCATCCATCTATCCATCCATCTTCTTCCGCTTATCCGAGGTCGGGTCGCGGGGGCAGCAGCCTAAGCAGGGAAGCCCAGACTTCCCTTTCCCCAGCCACTTCGTCTAGCTCTTCCCGGGGGATCCCGAGGCGTTCCCAGGCCAGCCGGGAGACATAGTCTTCCCAACGTGTCCTGGGTCTTCCCCGTGGCCTCCTACCGGTTGGACGTGCCCTAAACACCTCCCTAGGGAGGCGTTCGGGTGGCATCCTGACCAGATGCCCGAACCACCTCATCTGGCTCCTCTCGATGTGGAGGAGCAGCGGCTTTACTTTGAGTTCCTCCCGGATGGCAGAGCTTCTCACCCTATCTCTAAGGGAGAGCCCCGCCACTCGGGGGAGGAAACTCATTTCGGCCGCTTGTACCCGTGACCTTATCCTTTCGGTCATGACCCAAAGCTCATGACCATAGGTGAGGATGGGAACGTAGATCGACCGATAAATTGAGAGCTTTGCCTTCCGGCTCAGGTCCTTCTTCACCACAACGGATCGGTACAACGTCCGCATTACTGAAGACGCCGCACCGATCCGCCTGTCGATCTCACGATCCACTCTTCCCTCACTCGTGAACAAGACTCCCAGGTACTTGAACTCCTCCACATGGGGCAGGGTCTCCTCCCTAACCCAGAGATGGCATTCCACCCTTTTCCGGGCGAGAACCATGGACTCAGACTTGGAGGTGCTGATTCTCATTCCGGTCGCTTCACACTCGGCTGCAAACCGATCCAGTGAGAGCTGAAAATCCCGGTCAGATGAAGCCATCAGGACCACATCATCTGCAAAAAGCCGAGACCTAATCCTGCGGTCACCAAACCGGAACCCCTCAACACCTTGACTCCGCCTAGAAATTATGTCCATAAAAGTTATGAACAGAATCGGTGAGAAAGGACAGCCTTGGCGGAGTCCAACCCTCACTGGAAATGTGTTCGACTTACTGCCGGCAATGCGGACCAAGCTCTGGCACTGATCGTACAGGGAGCGGACCGCCACAATAAGACAGTCCGATACACCATACTCTCTGAGCACTCCCCACAGGACTTCCCGAGGGACACGGTCGAATGCCTTCTCCAAGTCCACAAAGCACATGTAGACTGGTTGGGCAAACTCCCATGCACCCTCAAGAACCCTGCCGAGAGTATAGAGCTGGTCCACAGTTCCACGACCAGGACGAAAACCACACTGTTCCTCCTGAATCCGAGGTTCGACTATCCGGCGTAGCCTCCTCTCCAGTACACCTGAATAAACCTTACCGGGAAGGCTGAGGAGTGTGATCCCACGATAGTTGGAACACACCCTCCGGTCCCCCTTCTTAAAGAGAGGAACCACCACCCCGGTCTGCCAATCCAGAGGTACCGCCCCCGATGTCCACGCGATGCTGCAGAGTCTTGTCAACCAAGACAGCCCCACAGCATCCAGAGCCTTAGGAACTCCGGGGCCTTGCCACCGAGGAGCTTTTTAACTACCTCAGCGACCTCAGCCCCAGAAATAGGAGAGTCCACCACAGATTCTCCAGGCACTGCTTCCTCATAGGAAGACGTGTTGGTGGGATTGAGGAGGTCTTCGAAGTATTCCTTCCACCTATCCACAACAGCCGCAGTTGAGGTCAGCAGAACACCATCCGCACCATACACGGTGTTGATAGTGCACTGCTTCCCCTTCCTGAGGCGGCGGACAGTGGTCCAGAATCGCTTCGAAGCCGTCCGGAAGTCGTTTTCAATGGCTTCCCCGAACTCATCCCATGTCCGAGTATTTGCCTCAGCGACCGCTGAAGCCGCACACCGCTTGGCCTGTCGGTACCTGTCCACTGCCTCCGGAGTCCTATGAGCCAAAAGGACCCGGTAGGCTCCTTCTTCAGCTTGACGGGATCCCTCACCGCTGGTGTCCACCAAGGGGTTTTAGGATTGCCGCCCCGACAGGCACCAACTACCTTGCGGCCACAGCTCCGATCAGCCGCCTCGACAATAGAGGTGCGGAACATGGTCCACTCGGACTCAATGTCCAGCACCTCCCTCGTGACATGTTCGAAGTTCTTCCGGAGGTGGGAATTGAAACTTTCTCTGACAGGAGACTCTGCCAGACGTTCCCAGCAGACCCTCACAATGCGTTTGGGCCTGCCAGGTCGGTCCGGTATCCTCCCCCACCATCGCAGCCAACTCACCACCAGGTGGTGATCGGTAGAAAGCTCTGTCCCTCTCTTCACCTGAATGTCCAAAACATAAGGCCGCAAATCCGATGACACAACTGGCCCGGCCACCAGGCGCTCGCCATTGTGCCCCACCTCCGGGCCTGGCTCCAGAGGGGGGCCCCGGTGACCCGCGTCCGGGCGAGGGAAATCTGGGTCCATGTTTTGTCTTCTTCATAGAGGTCTTCGAGCTGCTCTTTGTCTGATCCCTCACCTAGAACCTGTTTGCCTTGGGAGACCCTACCAAGGGGCATAAAGCCCCCGGACAACATAGCTTCCTAGAATCATTGGGACACGCAAACTCCTCTACCACGATAAGGTGGCAGCTCAGAGAGGAGAATTTTTAAATCATTCAAGTTTATTTCACAGAAAAATAGCACAGTAGACTTGTCTTGTTAATCGGTGTGACTTTGACTAAAATAATCTTGTTTGTCACCAGAAAAATGGCTACAGCTAAAGCATCTGGTTTGTTTCCAGAAAAAATAGTAACATTTCTGTATTTGTTTTCAGAAAGATGGCTGAAAATATTGGGTTTTGTTGCCCCATTTATATTTTTTTAAATATAGTTCCATGTCTGTCCTGAGTCCTCCTCCAACTTGTTAGTCGGTTTGCCTTTTGCTAAAATACTCACTAATAGTCACTAGAAAAATGGCTAAAAATATCTGGTTTTGTTGCCACAATTTGATTTTCTTCTCCCTAAACTTTTTTTTTTCATGCACACATTTGACTGCGACTCACTGAAAACGACACACAATCCACTTTTATGTCACGACCCACCAGTTGGGAACCACTGGTCAACTGTATAACAGTTACTGTAATATTTCCATGTCTGTCCAGAGTGATTGACCACTTTGCAAAAATGAAAACGAGACGTTACAGTTTACTTCTCAGAAAATTATTCCCTGAACAGACACACAACAGTTGTTCATTTATTCTACTACTGTGGCTTTATTGTTTTGTGTATATTTTATAGTTTTGTGTATCTGAAATAGGATTAGGCCACATTGCCATAAATGGAAATGCGATGAGGTGGCGACTTGTCCAGGGTGTACCCCGCCTTCCGCCCGATTGTAGCTGAGATAGGCGCCAGCGCCCCCCGCGACCCCGTAAGGGACAAGCGGTAGAAAATGGATGGATGGATGGAAATTAAATAATATAAAATAACCCAGAGATATAGGGGTGCTTTATTTTTTGTTTTACTTTTGTAGATGTTAAATTTGCAGATGATTACTGCAATATATATTTCAAAAAGATTCATTGCTCTTCCTTTATGCTTTTACCAGTAGCAGTTTAGAAGTCTGGAGTAAAAAAAGTGCACAAGTAGGTCAAATGCATTAGTTAATTTCAGGTGGTTAATCAAAGATCCATACAACATAATCTGTTATGATTTCATAGTTTAAAGCACTTTTTGTGTATTTTTTATGATAAATAAGTGCTAAAAATGTTTTTGCTTGCACGCTTTGCACGCTTACATGAGTTATTTGTGGCCCAGGTGTGCCCCAGTACATTATTAGGTCTAGTGACGCCCCTGTTTCAATCTTTGCCACGGGGGTGGAGCAAGATGGTTCAGTCCTCTCTCAGCGCTGGTATTGCTATTGTTTGTATTTATTCTTTTTTTGTAGAATAAATTACTTCAGACAGTCCATCCATCTATCCATTTTCTACCGCTTGTCCCTTTTGGGGTAACGGGGGTCACTGGAGCCTATCTCAGCTGCATTTGGGCGGAAGGCAGGGTACACCCTGGACAAGTCGCCAACTCATCGCAGGCTTCAGACAGTCTTTAGAATAAAATAATTTGTGAGGATTATTTCCTGTAAAAGAGAGGGTCCCTATAAAACCCTCTAAAAAACATCCAAAAACCGTCAAACCTGCATAATCAGGTATTAGCAGTATTGTATCCTACACTTCTCTTTTGTATAGTAAATCTGAACAGCCGATATGGGCTTCTACATCATCTATATCAGGGGTGCCCACACTTTTTCTGCAGGCGAGCTACTTTTCAATTGACCAACTCGAGGGGATCTACCTCATTTATATATATCATTTATATTTATTTATTTATGAAAGAGACATTTTTGTAAACAAGTTAAATGTGTTTAATGATAATACAAGCATGTGTAACACATATAGATGTCTTTCTTTCACGAAGACAAGAATATAAGTTGGTGTATTACCTGATTCTGATGACTTGCATTGATTGGAATCAGACAGTAATGATGATAACGCCCACATTTTCAAATGGAGGAGAAAAAAAGTTGTCCTTTCTGTACAATACCACATGAAAGTGGTTGGTTTTTGGCATCTAATTCATCCAGCTTCCATACACTTTACAAGAAAAACATTGGCGGCAAATTCCGTGGCTTGCTTGATTGACATTCACGGCACCCGAGGGTCTTGTGAGATGACGCTGGCTGCTGCCAGTTCATTATTATGAAAAAATGACAGAGAGGAAGGCGAGAAACACTTTTTATTTCAACAGACTTTCGCGCCGTCCCTTCCGTCAAAACTCTAAAGGCCGACTGCACATTTCCTATCTTCACAATAAAAGCCCTGCTTCATGCTGCCTGCGCTAACAAAATAAGAGTCTCGGAAAGCTGGCGTGCACAAGTGATGTGCACGCCAGCTTTCTGAGGGATCGCTTGTGCACGCCAGTTTTCCGAGACTCTGTATTTAGTTAGCGCAGGCAGCATGAAGCAGGGCTTTTATTGTGAAGATAGGAAATGTGCAGTCGGCCTTTAGAGTTTTGACGGAAGGTACGGCGCGAGAGTCTGTTGAAATAAAAAGTGTTTCTCGCCTTCCTCTCGGTCATATTTTAATAATAATGATCTTGCAGCAGCCAGCGTCATCTCACAAGACCCTCCGGTACCGTGAATGTCATTTAAGTGACGTCTTGGTGAAGATTGATTTTTAGGTCTATTTTTTTTAAAAGCCTGGCTGGAGATCGACTGACACACCCCCCGCGGTCGACAGGTAGCTCGCGATCGATGTAATGGGCACCCCTGATCTATATGATTTGCCTGAGAAGCTGGACAGGACAAAAAAAAAAAAAAAAAGTATTATTGTTATTATAAGCACTAACGCCGATGAGCTACTTTTAGCGGATTTGTGATTAAAGAAAGGTAACTATCTTATGTAGCAATTGACACACTGAGCTGGTGAGCTGCTGCATCGCCTCAGAGTCAGTGAAATGTAATTCTAGATAATAAATCATGCCTCTCACCTGGTGAGTAGAAGGTTGCGGCCATAAACCGAAAAGTTAGTCAACTTGAGATCGCCAAAAACACATGAAAAGACGCTTTTCCGCGCCCACTTTTTTTTAAAATCTGTGTCAGGATTATGATTATTTTTTCATCCAAGCAAGAAGATACAAGCATTCCATTAGTTGGCATCCCAGTGAGAGCAGACATTGTACAGTAAGTGGATGTTTTATTATGTTAGTAGTTTGCATTTTTTGTTTAACACTTAGCAATAGTGCTACTTGTTGGATCTGCTTATAACTCAGCTTCTAAAACATATAGCTCAAAATGTAAAGTTCTGGATCATTATTTGTTCTAAAGTAATTGTTGTCAATGCTCATGAAGTCTGCCATGATTTGTAGTTGAACATTGTGATGTGTCCGTGAAATAATGCGCCACTGTATGCTTAAGATGGACCAAAATACGTAAATATTATTAATAATGTGCCTGTTTCTATAATACATATTTACATACTTACATCATGTATATAAAACATTGATGGTTTTAGGATGTTTATTAGAGTGCTTTCCCATTCATAGCTGACTCTTGCTCGAGTTAGAATGAATGTGTCACATAAGTATTGAATGTAATGTGAATGTAAGACAAAATTACCAAAAAAGTGCAGTTCCGATGGCGACAAAGACCAGTAAGTGACTTCAAGGCACATCATTTATGACCCACTGTACCTTGTAGGAACCTTATTCATTCCTGGATGAGTGTTCATGGAGCCCCATCCAAGATTTTTTTGTGACAATGGAGGTGAATTCAATAATGAAGAAATGAGAGGCATGGCTGAAAACTTAAATATTGAAGTGAAAACCACTGCTGCTTACAGTACATGGAGTAATGGATTGATAGAAAGACGACATAACCAGACCCTTACAGAGATCCTGTTAAAAGTAAAGAAAAGCAGTGAATGTGACTGGAAAGCAGCACTAGATCGGGCCTTGACGGCAAAGAATACAATGCATGATGTGCATGGATTTAATCATTACCAGCTGGTGATTGGACAAAACCTGAACCTACCTTCTTTGCTGGTTGATAAACCGCCTGGCCTCTAGGGCACTACCATGAGTAAATGGGTAGGACAGCACGTTTCAGCATTACATGAAGCAAGGACAGCGTTTACTGAGGCAGAGTGCTCTGAAAGAATCAGGAGAACTTTGCGCACACAGCTTCGGAGCACAGATAAACACTACAAAACGGGAGATGAAGTGTACTACAAAAGAATGGACTGCAATGAATGGAAAGGCCCTGTGGTGGTAATTGGACGAGATGGAGTGGTAATATTCGTTAGACATGGTGACACCTATG
Source organism: Nerophis ophidion (assembly GCF_033978795.1). NCBI lineage: Eukaryota > Metazoa > Chordata > Actinopteri > Syngnathiformes > Syngnathidae > Nerophis > Nerophis ophidion. The sequence goes on from NC_084618.1 coordinate 46,044,342, forward strand.
TCTGGGTGCATCGCTGTAGACTACGCAAGGCCACAGATCAATACACTGACACGTCTGGTGACAGCCAAGAAAGCCAGACAGAACTTAATGCAGCAGAATGTGGCATTGAACATGTTGAAGATCTACCCGATACTGTATCTAGTAATGTAGACAGTGTGCCTGACACACTGTACTGGGCATGATGTTGAAGTGCATCCAGCAGTGGAGGCTCCTCTATGGGGTCTTGGAGTACTAGGAGGTCAACCCCTTTACTACTGTTACCCCAGGTGGCCTTTGACAAAAACCTAGTACCTAACTGCACCCTGGCCAGGGATACGGTGAAGACCTCAACGGCGGAGCAGGCGGAAGACGGTAGATGTAAGAACTACCACAACGGCTGCGAAGGCATAAGAAGGAAACCCCACATCCATGTGGGCCCAGTTTTGGGGAAACAACAACCCAAGACCTCAACGGTGGAACATTGCTAACCCAATGGAGCATCGAAACGGCTGGGATGGCGAATGAAGGCTGCAGCAGAAAAGGGTCTCCAGTCGTCTTAAACTCCATGACACTGGACCCTGACCCGGATTTGCCAAGGATCGTGTGGTGACAGTCTTTGCACCACTCTCCCCACAGGAAACCTCCATAATGGGATACCTACCGACCAGGAAGATCGTCATACTCACTTCGAGTGACCGCTGATGATGATGAAGACAATAGAGTTCAAGAAACAATGTTGCAAACTAGAGGAAATATGTCACAAGTTGACCCTGCTATATTTTATTGATTGGATAAAGATTGTAATGTGTCTGGGGTGCTTGCTTGTCATGTTGATGATTTAATCCGGGGTGGTTCACAGATTTTTGCAACAACCGTAATCCCTCACCTGCAATCTGCCTTTCAAGTGAGCAGAGAAGAACATGCCAGCTTTGCTATGTAGGTATGGAGTATGTCACTGCAAATGGAGTAACATGTATGCATCAAGACAATTACATACAGAATCTCCATCCAGTTCACATAGACATCTCCAGAGCCATGACTGAAAGTGAAATTGATGACCCGAGATCAAAAATAGGTCAACTTCTTTGGGTTGCCAGATAAAGTAGACCGGATGTTATGTTTGATACATGTGTCCTTGCAGCTAACATAAAACATGCTACTCTGCAGACCATGCATGACACAAACAAGGTGGTGAGAGAATTGAAATCAGAACAAATTACAGTGAAATTTCAGGACCTGGTAAAAGACAGTTGTAGAAGTGTTCTGCGACGCCTCGCAGGGAAACCTTCCAGATGGAGTTACTCAAGGGGGACATCTTATTCTGCTGATGGGTGAGAAAGGAAGATTCTCACCTGTGTATTGCCAGTCAAAATGATCAAGAGAGTCCTACGGAACACTCTCGCTGGGGAAACTCTTGCCCTTGCGGCTGCTGTTTACATTGTTATGTCTTAATCTGACCCTCATGCAGAATTGACCATAGGGAATGTATCAAATCATGTCTTACCAATAGTGTGTGTCACTGATAACCACTCCCTTGCAGATGCCATCAAGTATTCTAAGTCAGTGACAGCGAAAAGGCTCCGCCTTGAAATAAGTGGCATCAAAGAACTTCTTCAGAGTAAAAGAATCCAACAGGTACATTGGGCACCTACAGGAGAGCAGCTAGCTGACTGCTTGACAAAACAAGGTGCATCTGCACTTCAGCCCCTAAGGCACTCAGTGTTAGAGAGTGGAAAATGGAATAGAGACTATTCTTTTGGGGACAGTTCTTTTAGTATGGGATTTTTTTTTTTATTGGTCACCCTGTTCTTACATTTTCATGCTTATGGACATTAGTAATAGACTTTGACTTTTTGTGTTAAAAAAGGAAAGAAAAAGAAAAGAAAAGTGGGGGATTGTAAATGTTCTGTTTTTGCGTTGCACATTATTACGGTACTTACGGTTCAGCCACTCTTTTGGTGTATTTACGGCAACTCCCTGCATGCATTGCTCTATGAGTGGGCTCCTGCATTCAGTCCATGATGTGAACGGCAGTGGCCAGTTTGTTATTGTGTTCCCTGAATTTTAACTCAGTAAAATATACTTACACAAAGAAGAAGGTTGTCGTCAATGAATTATCAGATCTTTGATTGTTTACTGTTTACTCCAAATATGTTTTGCCTCTGTCAGACTTATGCTTGATATGCAAATTAGTAGTTTCCTACAGTTTTCAATCTTCACTTACAACAATAATGTTCAAATACTCAAAACTTATATATTTTGATTACAGAAAAGAGTACTGTGATTTATTTGTTTCAGATGAGGAATACCAACAAATCGGTGGTTGAGGATTGTGTTAAATTACAATAGGATTTTTTGGAATGCCCAACTGAGGTTTCCATAGACTGGAGCTGTGTAAATCTACTAACTACAGTCATAAATGCAAGACCACTTGGAAAACGTTGGCTAAAATCTTTCTAACCTTACACTTTCCTTTTTCTAAAATATGACATCATTACTGAAGCATGATTCCAAAGCACCGTGTAGGCTTCCTTTAAAGCCAATTGATGTGCCAGATGTGTTTTGGAAGTAGGAGTAAAGTGCAGATACTGAGTGCAGAATGCCTTACTTTCCCTGGAAGAGTTAACTGTTTTCAAATGTACCCTGCAGCGTCAACACTGGCACTATCGGCTTCATTCCTCATTACTATAAAGTAGGTTAGTTGCACGAGTTGTCCAGGGGTGTACTCCGCCTTCCACCTGAGTACAGCTGGGAGAGGCTCCAGCACCCCCGCAGCCAGAGAGGGACAAGCGGTAGAAAATGGATGGAGGGAAGTTAGTTGCAGAGATTCTGATGAATGGATGAGGAATAGTGATGAGAGAGAAAGAAATTAGGTAGAAGAGAGTGATAAAATAGATGAAAGAATCAGAACACAATAATGTATATTAAAGCCTAGGATTCCTGATCTCGGCAATTATCCAAAGTGAGACTGACCATCCCACGCTGTGGTAGTTTAACTTTATTTGGTAGAACATCTTTAAAAAGTGTTACATATTAAAAGTAATGGCCTATGTGCATTTCTGGTTGTCCGACATTATCGCTGTATTTATTTATAATTTTTTTCCTTCTGTTCACTACTTTTGTTTTACCGTTCCTTTTGAAATTGAGCCTTTCTGTGCTTTTTATGTTGTGATGATGTACGAGTTGTGGCGCGTCCTCATGTTATCCTTTGCATGTGTCTGAGGCTAGCAGTTGCAGCACTTGGAGTAGCTGTAATGTCGTGAATAAAACGGCTCGTTAAAATGACAACTGTGTCAGGTTCGTCCCTGACAGTTTGGTTAGGTTTTAGTTTTTCCTCTGTGTCTTTGTTTCCTATCAGCGCATTTAATTTGGTTATTTCCTGTTTTTCTCCCTGAGCGCTTTTTTCTCTCAGCTGCGACTTATTGGCACCTGGCCACACCTGGTGTCAATCAGCTGGCTGCTATTTGAAACTGTTTTGTCCTCAAGTCAGATGCTGGATTATTGTCACCATTACCTGTCAATGTCAGTAATGCTTGTCATAGAACCTGTAGCTGTTTGCAGCGTGCTCTCTTTCTGTTACTAGTTCCTGTTTGCTGGATCATGTTTCCCGTTTTCCAGTTTGGCTGTTCCTTGTTCCTGGTTTGTGTTTTTTTCATTTCTAAAGATTTAATCATGTTTTCCTGCGCCATGTCTGCCACCTTCTCTGCATCTTGGGGTTGTCACAAACACTATGAGACAGAATAATCCAGCCTAACACGAACCTCGCAGAGATTTCCATGGCAGAGAGGCTTAACAAAGCGCTAGAACGTATGGCTAATTTGAAGAAGAGTTTGGCCGCTTTTCAAGCGCTCTCCCACCCACCCTTGTAGTCTGTGGGCCTATCTGGGGACGTCTGGGATCCGTCTCTTGGGGGAGGGGGGGGGGAGGGGGGGGGGAGGGGGCCAATGAGTAGCTGTGCAGCTGAGGAGGCACAGGTACTCACGCAAGTGGTTCTGCAACCTACGGCGCCATTATCTCCGGTGGGCCAGCAGACACCACCAAGCACTCTGGTGGGCCAGCACACGTCACCCCGCACTCTGGTGGGCCAACAGATGGCACCACACACTCTGGTGGGCCAGCAGACGCCATCACGCACTCCGGTGGGCCAGCAGACGCCACCATGCACTCCGGTGGGCCAGCAGACACAACCACGCACTGCGGTGGGCCAGCAGACCCCACCACGCACTCTGGTGTGCCAGCAGCAGGGGGCGCCACCATGCACTCCGGTGGGCCAGCAGCAGGGGGCGCCACCACCCTCTCCGGTGGGCCAGCAGCAGGGGGCGCGACCATCCTCTCTGGTGGGCCAGCAGCAGGGGGCGCCACCACATCCTCTCTGGTGGGCCAGCAGCAGGGGGCGCCACCACTATCCTGTCCGGTGGACCAGCAGGGGTTGCCACCACCATCCTGTCCGGTGGGCCAGCAGGGGTCGCCACCATCCTGTCCGGTGGGCCAGCAGAGGGCGCCACCATCCTGTCCGGTGGGCCAGCAGAGGGCGCCACCATACTCTTGTCGGCCACAGATGTGGTCGTTTCACGTGCGACCGCCTCGCCAATTGCGGCGGTGTTCAACTCGCCGTCAAGCACCTGACTCTTCCCCGCTGGTTGCGGGGACACTTGGCCTGGCGGCCCACCGCTTTGTTCTCCCTCCACCCTACCTTGACTTTGGACTGTCTTTTTTTGTTGTTGTTTTTTTTTTTGGGGTGGGGGGATTCTTCTAGAAACGTCTGGCATCCGTTATGGGAAGGGGGGTACTGTCAGGTTCATCCCTGACAGTTTGGTTAGGTTTTAGTTTTTCCTCTATGTCTTTGTTTCCTGTCAGCGCTTTTATTTTGGTTATTTCCTGTTTTTCTCCGTGAGTGCTGTTTTCCCTCAGCTGCGGCTGATTGGCACCTGGCCACACCTGGTGTCAATCAGCCGGCTGCTGAACCTGTTTTGTCCTCCAGTCAGATGCTGGATTATTGTCACCACTACCTGTCAATGTCAGTAATGCTTGTCATAGAACCTGTATCTGTTTGCAGCGTGGTGTGTTTTTGTTGCTAGTTCTTGTTTGCTGGATCCTGTCTCCCGTTTTCCAGTTTGGTCGTCCTAGTTCCTGGTTTGTGTTTTTTTCATTTCCAAAGATTAAATCATGTTTTCCCGCACCATGCCTGCTGCTTTCTCTGCATCTTGGGGTTTGTCACAAACACTATGTGACAAACTGGATCCCTTCTTTAATTGTTACATCCACACACGACACTCCAGACCAGGGGTCACTAACGCGGTAGCCTGTAAGGACCAGATGAGTAGCCCGCTGGCCTGTTCTAAGAATAGCTCAAATAGCAGCACTTACCAGTTAGATGCCTCTATTTTTTAAATTGTATTTATTTACTAGCAAGCTGGTCTCGCTTTGCTCGACATTTTTAATTCTAAGAGAGACAAAACTCGAATAGAATTTGAAAATCCAAGAAAATATTTTAAATACTTGGTCTTCACTTGTTTAAATAAATTCATTTATTATTTTACTTTGCTTCTTATAACTTTCAGAAAGACAATTTTAGAGAAAAAATACAACCTTAAAAAGGATTTTAGGATTTTTAAACACATAAACCTTTTTACCTTTTAAATTCCTCCCTCTTCTTTCCAGACAATTTAAATCAGTGTTCAAGTATAATAATTGTTTTTGTTGTAAAGAATAATAAATACATTTTAATTCAATTCTTAATTTTAGCTTCTGTTTTTTTGACGAAGAATATTTGTGAAATATTTCTTCAAACGTATTATGATTAAAATTTAAAAAAAATATTCTGGCAAATCTAGAAAATCTGTAGAATCAAATATAAATCTTATATCAAAGTCTTCTGAATTTCTTTAAACAATTTTGTACTGGAGAATATACAAGAAATAATGATTTGTCTTTGTTAGAAATATCCAATTTGTTATATATTCTAACACAGTGCAGATTGAATTTTAACCTATTTAAAACATGTCATCAAAATTCTAAAATTAATCTTAATCAGGAAAAATTACTAATGATGTTCCATAAATTATTTTTTTAATTTTTTTCAAAAAGATACGAATTAGCTAGTTTTTCTCTTAATTTTTTTCGTTTGAATTTTGAATTTTAAAGAGTCGAAATTGAAGATTCAAAATTACATTTTAATTTTTTTTGTGTTTTCTCCTCTTTTAAGTGTTTTTTCATCATTTATTCTCTACAAAAAACCTTTTGTAAAAGGAAAAAAAATGTACGATGGAATGACAGACAGAAATACCCATATTTTTATATATATAGACTTATTTATTAAAGGTAAATTGAGCAAATTGGCTATTTCTGGTAATTTATTTAAGTGTGTATCAAACTGGTAGCCCTTCGCATTAATCAGTACCCAAGAAGTAGCTCTTGGTTTCAAAAAGGTTGGTGACCCCTGCTCCAGACCATACTTTTATTTTTGCTAGCCTGGTTTTAAAGCAACAAAGTCAACGGTAAATAACGCTACTTCTGTACATGTTGAATGTGGGGAGACAACAGCAAGACAATCACTTCATTCCGAGATTATTCAATTTAGTCCCCCCTCCACTACCAAAGTATAGCTGACATTAAAGTCATGCGCAGTAAGGATAATTCTAACCCGAATTTCGGAAGATGGGTTTTCATGCGCTATAATCCGAATGACTATTGGTATAAACCATCCGTCTCGATACTAATTAAGTTTTGATCCGAACGTGTGTGATCGGGTCAGAATATTCGGAATGATGAGTTTACATGAAGCATTTTAATTCGGGTTAGGCTTTTAATCCAATTAAATGTGCGTGGAGGACAAAAGAGAACAGAAACATCAATGTCTTGTGTGTAGCGATATTAGCAAAAAAGAGCAATGAAGCTGCCAGGTGTCCAAATACTGAAAAAGAAATGAGCGCAGGTACTGTCTGCACTGTGTGATACACCATTCAAAGACGGAGTGGCTGTGCCATCATGCAGCGTATGATTGCACAGTATGTTCCTCGACTCATAACAGGGGAAGCCAGAAAATAGACATGTGGGGGAGCCATGAATCCTGTTTCTATGACCAAGCTTTTGCTGCCTGTGGTCTGAGACTGATAGTTTCCATCAGGAGCGACGGGTTAACCTTCTCTGAGTGTCGACTCTGACCTACAGAGATGTATAGCCCGCGTAATATCGCCGGCAGCGGGAACTCACACATGGACCCCACACTGGTGATAACCGATTCCAATCTGAATGATGGCAGGGGACATCACAGAAGGAGAGTGGTGCATTGGGTTAGAGCTGAGTGAACATGTGGATAGGTAGGAGAAAGATAAGTATTATTTTAGCAGACACTTTTGTTTTGATGGTACATCTGCGTTGGAGTCAAAGTGATCTAATATGATATGGCATGCACTAACTTCATGTATAGGGGAGATTGTACAAGGTGTTCAAAGTGTGATTCCGCTGCCTCCGTCAGTGGGGGGATAGATCCCGTGTCTCTGCATGGTAACTATTACATTGCAGAGTAATAGGATGCACCCGTGTTACCATAAATGGAGTTGCTTGCTTGCCTAAGAAATAAATAACCCACAGGTTGTATACAGCAAGCAGGCTGTAGATTTCACATGCTGGGCCGCACATTGGCATACGACGGCAACCGCAACCCGTTAAGTTGTTTAATGTTTCTTGTCAATCAATCAATAATCCATCCATCCATTTTCTACCGCTTGTCCCTTGTAGCAGTGGTCCCCAACCTTTTTGTATCCGCGGACCGGTCAACGCTTAATAATTTGTCCCGCGGCCCGGGGGGGGGGTCCTTTTTTTTTTTCTTCTTCTTTGTCATGAAAAAGGGACGTTTTTGTCATGAAAAAGGGAGTTTTTTGTGGTTGGTGCACTATTTGTAAGTGTATATTGTGTTTTTTATGTTGATTTAATACAAAAATAAAAACAACTTTTTTTTTTTTTAGAAAAAATTATTCTGCTGCCCGGTGGTTGGGGACCACTGCCTTATGGGGTCAGCTAGAGCCTATCCCAGTTGCTCAATGGCAAAAGGCAGGGTACACCCTGGACAGGTTGCCACCTTAGCGCATGGCCAACACAGACAACTTTCACACTCACATTCACACACTCGGGCCAATTTAGTGTTGATCAAAGTTTATTTATATAGTCCTTAATCACAAGTGTTTCAAAGAGCTGCACATGCCACAACAAGCCACAACTGTGGAACATTTCCAAAACGTATTATTCATAAGCCATTAACTTCCAAGCTTGCAGGATAAACAATTGTATTTTTTAATTATTGTAAGGCCATCATTACCTTAAACCAAGGGTCGGGAACCTTTTTGGCTGGGAGAGCCAAAAAGCCAAATATTTTAAAATGTATTTCCGTAAGAGCCATATAATATTTTTTTTTAACACTGAAGACAACTAAACACATGCATTTTCAAGTAAGACCAACATTTCTACAGTATAATAGGTCTCTTATTCTTTGTAATAACATTTTTATTCTGAAGATAACTGTGGAGGGGGCGTGGCCTGCAGGCCTGCAGCAAACTGGGGTGTGCCAAGACCAGCCTCAAAATCAGCGACAGGTGCGTAGATGGTCCACCTGGGCCTTGTTATCTAATCACCTGTCGCTCTGTTATTAGCAGCAGCCAGGAGGAGAGACGGGATTGGGGCTGGAGCCAGAGGGCGAGTGAGAACGAAAGAGAAAAATACAATTGCTGGAAAACAACTGAGAGACTTATTGAAAAATAAAACAATATTGTAACCCTGAAACAGGCTCTCATGTCGGTGCTTGGTGGTCTGAAGAACCCCCAGGAGAGCAAGCCCCACACTAACCAATAATAAATAAATAACTTCTTACCATTAACGCAACTTCTTGAACAGGTGCGGTAGAAAACGGATAAATGGATTAAAAATGCATGAGAATGTTTTATATTTTGAACATTATTTTTAACACTGTGATGACAAGTGGAATTATTAATGACCTATCTTGTTAAGCAATGTCAGCTCATATTTATCCGAGAGCCGGATGCAATCATCAAAAGGGCCACATCTGGCTCGCAAGCCATAGGTTCCCTACCCCTGCCTTAAACTATCAAAACAATCCCAATGGTTTCTAAAGACTTAGCGTATTTTAGAAATGTAGTCATCGTAGCTTCTCCAGGAGGGAACCCACGGAGTCACGGGGAATACATGCAAACTCCATACTGAAAGACCCCGAGCCCGGGAATCAAACCCAGGACCTTGTTATTGTGAGGCACACGCACTAACCCCTTATTTCACCGTGCTGCCCTTTTGATAAAATGTAATATGTAATACAACCATCAGATGATGATGATGTAGTTGGACACGTACCCTCAGAGACACGCTGGAAACAATCCAGAAAATGTTCCAGGAAAACAGAAGTCTGAATGGTCTTCACAGTAACATTATATTACAACTATTTTCAAACATGTTTAATAAGAATTTTGGAATAGAAATTTATTCTGTAAAAGCCCATAAAATGTTTTTTTATTAATGCTAAATAATCGCTTGGCTCCAAATAGCAGTTGGTGATTTTTTCAAAATCCTGTTGTAAATGGTTGTGTTTTCAACTGTACTTGTAAATATTAAGTTAAATATCCTTGAAATACCTTAATATATTATCCTAGTTTGGAATAGTTGCACTTAAAGCACAAAATTAATCACAACACCTTTAGGTTTAGCAGAATGTTTATTAATTTATGCAGGTACAAATAATTGTTTTCAAATGATTATCCAAACATGCATAAACATGATGTCACTTTTAATTTAGATTTTTTTGCACTGTTGTCTTTTAAGTTGTCTTGAGAGTCAATTTCTTCCTTGATTTTTTTAAACCAGTGGTTCTAAAAAACTTTTTTTTCACCAAGTACCACCTCGGAAAACACTTGGCTCTCCAAGTACACCCATAACGATTACCAAACATTAAATTACAGTATCGTAGTAGGCCTATGTATTCATTAAAAACAAGGCAGGGGCTTTATTTGGTAATGTTATTGTAACATTACACTCAATTTCAACTTTAACAGTGTTTGGATATCGTAAAATAAAAAAGTCATACTACAATATTTGATTAAGTGATTTTTTGGTCTCGTACCACAGTTTGAGATTCACTGTTTTGGCAGAAAAGCTAAGCAAACGTAAGCATAAGAAACATTAACAACAGTGATTTAAACACATACAAAAGTTAACATTTTCCAATTAAATAAAAATGCACATTGCCTTTACAAACAAACAACTGATATCAGTCTATTCATGTATGCAGTGATTTAAAATGTACAATTAGTTTACAAAAGATACCTATAAGTGTCACATATTAATAAGACATTTAATAAAACATATAAAGAAAAAGATGTAACAGGTAAGGCTTTACTTCCAAATGTTGAAAAAAATATTTGTGCACGAAGCCGTCCGCAATGGCCAGACATGAGGTCTCTCTCGATCTTGTATTTTGACACACATTTATATCACTACTGTCACACCAGCTTTACATGTCTGGTTTTAAATGAATAAAAAAAGCTATACTTACAGTAGCGTACATTTTAAAGTTGCTCTTTCCTCTCTGCATAGCGCCGCCATGTTAAAAATTTATTTTTCAGCCCCGGGTGCACTAAGGATGTATGAATATGGATGCGAGGGATACTCGATGGCATGTAAACTTGGTAATGGGAGAAAAGGACACTTTCGTTGGCCGGATTCGAAGGATACTTGGAGCTTTATGAATTGGTACAGTCTTTGTGCATCTCAGCATTCCACAAATGCGCACTGCGAAGAATACATCCACCAAATAGAGACACAGCTACAGATTCATTAAGGACAGCAACATGTAAATAAAATGGAAGAAGCAGCAAGTATATGGAGTATTTGAAAATGGTGCATCAAAGTCCGTCATTTGCCTCATCTTATTGATTTTATTTATTAGGAAAACACATTATTTCCGTAAACGCTGTAAATCGCAATAAAACTGAATACGCCCCACGCTTGCAAGTGTGTTTTAGTCTGTGTCAACGTTCGTAAGTCACCCTCCCAGCCACCACCCCAAAGCTGTAAACCCTGGGGAAACACTGAAAACGATATAAGGTACTGTAAACTGTCACCATCATAACATTTCTATTACATTCATGTCCTGAGGCAAACATTGTCTTCTCATTCTAGAGTGTAGAACCATTTTGGACTGGCAGTAATAACAAATCTCATCAGCAATATTATAACGTCTTCGGAACGCTATCATAACATGAAAATGTATGATTGAAGACATCTATTCAGGGTTCTCATGGCAATGAGAGAGAAGCATCTACTACTTTGTTAAAACTGAAAGTCAGGGATACATTTACTGAGTCAAGTTTAAAGATCAGAGTGATAACAAAAAAAGGCCTAAATCATGTTCAGCCTTCAAGACTTTGCATCTCATCAACAATATAGGCAATGCTCCCAGAGGGGGAAGCCCATACACAGCCACTCCTATATTGTCAATCATTTGTCAAGATTTCTTCAATATGTTACGAACCACATTTATAAATTAAGTTGGTTGCATTTCCAGACTCTGCCTATAGGGTGCCGAATGTAAAAGTTCAGTCACACTTTTCTGGAGGATATATTTCACATTTAGCTCACTTTTCTCAAACTTCAGACAGCTTTTCTCAAATACAACAAATTTTCATCGGCGTGGCGGGGTAGGGAGAGTGGCCGTGCCAGCAACCTGAGGGTTCCTGGTTCAATCCCCGCCTTCTACCAACCTCGTCACGTCCATTGTGTCCTTGAGCAAGACACTTCACCTTGGCTCCTCATGGGTCGTGGTTAGGGCCTTGCATGGCAGCTCCCGCCATCAGTGTGAATGTGTGTGTGAATGGGTGAATGTGGAAGTAGTGTCAAAGCGCTTTGAGTACCTTGAAGGTAGAAAAGCGCTATACAGGTATAACCCGTTTAATGTTTTTATAAGTCTAAATTAAATGTTGACCATATGTATACTATCTAAATGTTAAGTGTAAAGTTAAATCTTAAATATAACCATCAAATATAAAACTAAACCTAATATTGAAACCTAAATGTTAAATGTAAATGTGAGTGCCAAATGATAAATCTAAACCTGTATCTTAAATCTAAATCCAAGTGCTAAATCTCTCGCCAAATGTAAAGATTAATATTTCTAGAACGTCAATTTTCCATCAATTCGAGGCCTGTCAGCCACACCGACATATTTGCTTCTCAGTGCATTACACTCCAACATCTTTCTTACTGCGGAAGAAAGAAACATGACGAATGCTTAATGACAAATTAATGCCAATAAAGTTGCAATTTTAAAAAAATGTTAGCTCCAAATTGTGTTAGTGTGCGTGGTGTGTTGCTTAAAGTGGAACATTATCACAATTTCAAAAGGGTTAAAAACAATAAAAATCAGTTCCCAGTGGTTTGATTTATTTTTCGAAGTTTTTTTCAAAATTTTACACCTCCCGGAATATCCCTTAAAAAAGCTTTAAAGTTCTAGATTTTCGCTATTTGCGATGCGACTGTCCATTTCCCTGTGACGTCTTACAGGGCTGCAAATACAAACAACATGGCGGTTACCACAGCAAGATATAGCGACATCAGCTGGGATTCAGACTCGGATTTCAGCGGTTTAAGCGATTCAACAGATTACGCATGTATTGAAACAGATGGTCGGAGTATGGAGGCAGATAGCGAAAACGAAATTGAATAAGAAACTGAAGCTATTGAGCGAACAGCTATTGACGCTATTCGGCCATAGCCTGGGTGTATCTAATGAAGTGGCCCACAGCATGGCTGCCTTATTAGCATCGCCGGTAAAATGTGCAGACCAAACGATCAGGACTTTCGCATCTCTTGACACTGGAGCAACTTTAATCCGTCGATTGGTAAGTGTTTGTTTCGCACTAAATGTGGGTATCTAGTTTCAAATGTACATACAGCTAGTGTAAATAGCATGTTAGCATCGATTAGTTGGCAGTCGTGCCGTGACCAAATATGTCTGATTAGCACATAAGTCAACAACATCAACAAAACTCACCTTTGTGATTTCGTTGACTTAATCGTTGCAAATGGATCTGCAGGTTATCCATACATCTCTTTGCCATGTCTGTCTTAGCATCGCCAGTAAAATGTGCAGACACTCTGGCAAATTCAATGGGGGTCTGGCGGCAGAGTGCCAAGCAGGGCAGTAATGGGTCTCATTTTTATAGCCTTTGGTATGACTAGGCTGGGGTTTGAACCCACAACCTACCGATCTCAGGGCGGACACTCTGACCAGTAGGCCACTGAGTAGGTTGTGAGGTGAATGGTAACAACATGAACATAGTGGGTGTTGTTGCAGTCAATCCTAAATTCTTTCGGATGACATATACACTATATTGTCAAAAGTATTTGGCCAGCTGCCATGACTCACATATGAACTTTAAGTGCCATTCCATTCCCAACCCATAGGGTTCAATGCGATTTCGGTCCACCTTTTGCAGCTAATACAGCTTCAACTCTTCTGGTAAGGCTGTCCACAAGGTTGCAGAGTGTGTTTATAGGAAATTTCCACCATTCTTCCAAAAGTCCATTGGTGAAGTCACACACTGATGATGGTCTGGCCTGGCTCTCAGTCTCTGTTCTAATTCATCCCAAAGGGGTTCTGTTGGGTTCAGGTCAGGACTCTGTGCAGGCCAGTCAAGTTAATCTACATCAGACTCTGTCATCTATGTCTTTATGGACCTTGCTTGCCGTCATGTTGGAAGAGGAAGGGGCCCGCACCAAACTGTTCCCACAAGGTTGGGAGCATGGAATTGTCCAAAATGTTTTGGTATCCTGCAGCATTCAAAGTTCCTTTCACTGGAACTAAGGGGCCAAACCCAACTCCAGAAAAACAATTTCACACTCGCCACTATGCAGTCCGAAATGTACCGTTCTCCTGGCAACCTCCAAACCCAGTGTGACAGACTCAAGCCGTCCGGATTCCACTGACCACCAAAGAGGGACATGACGTTTAGCAGTTTGTGACTTTTGTTTATTTTTTTCAAATAAACCTTTGTGCAGGTCGGGTCGCTTTTCAGTTCCTTCCTTCTCCACTACTCGCTTTTCGGTCCGCTTTTCAGTTGGCCGCGTCTTCGTCTGCCTCTTGCTCTCTGTCTCTTGTGCGCTGCATGTGATTCTGCCTCTTAAACTCTTCTCATCCCGTTCTCTGCTGCTGCCCTTTTACACATTGCGAGATTTAGATGATTGTGCCCAGGTGAACGATCCACGCACCAGATCTTGTTTACAGCGTTGATCCCGGCGCTCAAACCCTTGCTGCTGGCCACCTTGGAGTGGGCCCTGGCGTTTCCTGCCTTGCTGTCGGTCTGTCGGCCATGCTTCCTCACACCAAGACTCGTCCATCAGATTGCCAGATGAAAAAGCGTGATTCATCACTCCAGAGAACACGTCTTCAATGCTCTAGAGTCCAGTGGCAATGTGCTTTACACCATTGCATCTGACGCTTTGCATTGGACTTGGTAATGTATGTCTTAGATGCAGCTGCTCAACCATGGAAACCCATTCCATGAAGCTCTCTGCGTACTTTACGTAGGCTAATTGGAAGGTCAAATGAAGTTTGGAGTTCTGTAGCAACTGACTGCGCAGAAAGTCGGCGACCTCTTTGCACTATGGGCTTCAGCATCAGCTGACCCCTCTCTGTCAGTTTACGTGGCCTATCACTTGGTGGCTGATTTGCTGTTGTTCCCAAAATCTTCACTTTTCTCATAATAAAGCCGACAGTTGACTTTAGTATATTTAGGAGTGAGAACATTTCACGACTGGATTTGTTGCGCAGGTGGCATCCTATGACAGTTCCATGCTGGAAATCACTCAGCTTCTGAGAGCAGCCCATTCTTTCACGAATGTTTGTAGAAACTGTCTTCATGCCTAAGTGCTTGATTGTATATATCTGTGGCCTGGCCAAGTGATTAGGACACCTGAATCGGATCATTCGGATGGGTGGCCAAATACATTTGGCAATATAGTGTATGTTGAGTAAGAAGGACCATCAAGGCAGAAGAGTTATATTACCAAGTTGTACTAAAGCTTTAGGAGACCAGCCCGTACAATGGTGGTAATAGCAGTATTAACAAGCGGTCTGAAAATCAAATGGAAAGAGTCAGCTTATTTAGTACGAAAACAGTCCGCCCGGGAAGAAATACAGCCTGGTTGTTCTAAACCAAGGCCTCCTCCACAAAAAGGGAGAACATTATACTCCAAGCAGACATTCCAGGCCTTCAAGGTGAAACAGAGTTCACTAACGAGCATAAGGAAAAAACATAAAGTGTACACATGGGAAAATATTAGCTGCTTCAAACATGATTATGGATAAAGAAAGAACTCTTAAAAATATGAGCATTCTCCACCATTGTGACTTAAAGTAATCTTTCTTTCCCACTTCTCAACGAGCCAAAACACGCCCACCACCCGGATTGCTGCCTGCTGTGTTGTGCTGCGAGGAGCAGGAACAAAGATGGAAAAGTAACTTTAAAAGGTGCATATAAGCATGCTTTGAATCCGAACATCTGACCAAATGATGACTTCACACTCACTATGATCTTGGTTTTACCATTTAGCTCACAATTAAATGGTAAATGGGTTGTACTAGTATAGCGCTTTTCTACCTTCAAGGTACTCAAAGCGCTTTGACACTAATTTCCACATTCACCCACACATTCACACACTGATGGAGGGAGCTGCCATGCAAGGCGCTAACCAGCACCCATCAGGAGCAAGGGTGAAGGTTTTTGCTCAAGGACACAACAGACGTGACAAGGTTGGTACTAGGTGGGGACCCTCGGGTTGCTGACACGGCCACTCTCCGAACTGCGCCACGCCGTCCTTATTAGGACATAATCATTAGAACAGATCCAAAGCGAGTGTGTCAACTACAAACCCCGTTTTCATATGAGTTTGGAAATTGTGTTAGATGTAAATATAAAAGGAATACAATGATTTGCAAATCCTTTTCAATCCATATTCAATTGAATGCACTACAAAGACAAGATATTTGATGTTCAAACTCATAAACTTTATTTTTTTTTGCAAATAATAATTAACTTAGGAGTTCATGGCTGCAACATGTGCCAAAGTAGTTGGGAAAGGACATGATCACCACTGTGTTACATCACCTTTTCTTTTAACAACACTCAATAAACGTTTGGGAACAGAGGAAACTTATTGTTGAAACTTTGAAAGTGTAATTCTTTCCAATTGTTGTTTTATATAGAGCTTCAGTCGTTCAACAGTCCGGTTTCTCTGCTGTCATGTTTTACACTTCATAATGCGCCACACATTTTGGATGGGAGGTAGGTCCGGACTGCAGGCGGGCCAGGAAAGTACCCACACACTTTTTTTACGAAGCCACGCTGTTCTAACACGTGGCTTGGCATTATTTTGCCGAAATAAGCAGGGGCGTCCATGATAACGTTGCTTGGATGACAACATATGTTGCTCCAAAACCTGTATGGACCATTCAGCATTAATGGTGCCTTCACAGATGTGTAAGTTACCCATGTCTTGGGCACTAATACACCCCCATAGCATCACAGATGCTGGCTTTTGAACTTTGCACCTATAACAATCCAGATGGATATTTTCCTCTTTGTTCCGGAGGACACCACGTCCACAGTTTCCAAATATAATTTGAAATGTGGACTCGTCAGACCACAGAACACTTTTCCACTTTGCATCAGTCCATCTTAGATGTGCTCGTGCCCATCCAAGCCGGCTGCGTTCCTAGTTGTTGTTGATAAATGGGTTTTGCTTCGCATAGTAGAGTTTTAACTTGCACTTACAGATGTAGCGACCAACTGTAATTACTGACAGTGGTTTTATGAAGTGTTCCTGAGCCCATGTGGTGATATCCTTTACACACTGATGTCGGTTTTTGATGCAGTACCGCCTGAGGGATCAAAGGTCCGTAATATCATCGCTTACATGCAGTGATTTCTCCAGATTCTCTGAACCTTTTCATGATTTTACAGACCGTAGATGGTAAAATCCCTAAATTCCTTGCAATAGCTCGTTGAGAAATGTTGTTCTAAAACTGTTCGACAATTTGCTTACAAAGTGGTGACCCTCACCCCATCCTTGTTTGTGAATTACTTAGCATTTCATGGAAGCTGCTTTTATACCCAATCATGGCACCCACCTGTTACCAATTAGCCTGCACACCTGTGGGATGTTCCATATAGGTGTTTGATGAGCATATCTTAACTTTGTCAGTAATTATTGCCACGTTTCCCAACTTCTTTGTCACGTGTTGCAGCCATGAAATTCTAAGTTAATTATTATTTGCAAAAAAAAATAAAGTTTATGAGTTTGAACATCAAATATGTTGTATTTTTAGCATATTCAACTGAATATGGGTTGAAAATTATTTCCAAATCATTGTATTCTGTTTATATTTACATCTAACACAATTTCCCAACTCATATGGAAACGGGGTTTGTAGCTGCTGCAACTTACATGAAAGTGATCGTGTTGTTTACACCAATGTGATGTTCATATGTGACACATTCATGAGGTAAAAGTGCAGGGAAATGATGAAGGACATATACAAATAGACAGGTGTATTAATGCACACTGCATGCCTCATTGTAAGAATTGATTGCATTCATTGTCAAACGCAGAAGTCAAGTGATCAGGTGTTTGAGCGTCTTGTTTCCAAATATTTGTTTTAAGCAACACACTATGCATACTCATACGTTTGGAACTGACATTTTTAACAATATGCAACATTATTGGCATTAATATGTCGCATCCGTCATGGTTCTTTCTTCTGCAGTAAGAAAAATGTAGGAGTGTCATGCACTGAGAGGCCTCGGTTTGGGGCAGTATAGCTCGGTTGGTAGAGCGGCCGTACCAGCAACTTGAGGGTTGCAGGTTCAATCCCCGCTTCTGCCATCCTAGTCACTGCTGTTGTGTCCTTGGGCAAGACACTTTACCCACCTGCTCCCAGTGCCACCCACACTGGTTTAAAAATGTAACTTAGATATTGGGTTTCACTATGTAAAGCGCTTTGAGTCACTAGAGAAAAGCGCTATATAAATATAATTCACTTTGGTGGAATGTTGATATTCCAACATTCACCTTTACTCTTGGTGAGAGATTTAGCCCCCAAATGCCATCCATCCATCCATTTTCTGCCGCTTATTCCCTTTCGGTGTCGCGGGGGTCACTGGTGCCTATCTCAGCTACAATCCAAATGTATTTTGATTGAAATTAAGATTTAGGCTTACATTTAACATTTAGCACTCACAATTTGATTTGAAATTCACACTTAAGATTCAGATTTAACATTTAGGTTTAGAATTAAAAAAGAGATTTAGACTTATTATTCAGGTTTAGATTCAGCGTTTAGCTCTCACATTTAAATATTTAGATTTCAGATTTAGATTTTTCATAATTTGGCCGGGGGTGCGACTTATACTCAGGAGCGATTTATGTGTGAAATTATTAACACATTACTATAAAATATCAAATAATATTATTTAGCTCATTCACGTAAGAGACTAGACGTATAAGATTTCATTGGATTTAGCAATTAAGAGTGACAGATTGTTTTGTAAATGTATAGCATGTTCTATATGTTATAGTTATTTGAATGACTCTTACCATAATATGTTACGTTGACATACCAGGCACCTTCTCAGTTGGTTATTTATGCCTCATATAACATACACTTATTCAGCCTGTAGTTCACTATTCTTTATTTATTTTAAATTGCCTTTCAAATGTCTATTCTTGGTGTTGGGTTTTATCAAATAAATTTCCCCAAAAAATGTGACTTATACTCCAGTGTGACTTATACATGTTTTTTTTCCTTCTTTATTATACATTTTCGGCAGGTGCGACTTATACTCCAAAAGATACGGTAGCTATAACATTTAGAGTCAAAACTTAAATTAAACTTAAATGTGATGAGCTAAATCTGACAAAAGTGTGTTAAAGTGTGAGTTAAATGTGAAAAATATATCTGCTAGAAAAGTATGACTTAATTTTTACATTCGGCACCTCATACAGTATCTGCCTGTCTGCACATAAAACACCGGGGAATTCATGCAGACCACCAAGCTGACACAACTCCAATGGATAGTAATACAATTTTTACTGCAGTTGGTGATTTATTTACCACAGTTTTGATCTGCTTTTCCCTGTGGTATTGAAAAAAATCCATTGTGTCAGATTTATTTGGTTAACCAAGATAGTGGCCACCAGAGTTTGACAGTTTGTATGTCAGCAGCATGGATGTGTTTTGGGAAAGTAATGCAAGTGCTTTAAGGATCTGAAGGGGCTTGCTGAGCCATTTTGGTATCTTTGAGTTAAACCACAGAAGCCAACCACATTCTAAATCTAATCACAAACTAATTTTATATGCTGATGATGACTCAGTTTAGTTAATTTCTTACTTTGGACAGATGCTTGAAATGTACTGTACATGCGAAAAATTTACATTAAATCAAACTAAACATCTCACATTTGACCACACATGACTTTGTTGAAATTGTATGAGATTCTTGCTTTGACACCCAGAAACAATCTTTTAAGTAATAATTCCTTGATAAATGGTTGAGGGGGACACAAAAATACTGTAGACTGCTCTCTGTTGTATACATTATGTTAAGAAAACTATTCACTCAGGTTACTGATTCACCCTACATGTGAGTATTCAATTTTAAAAAGAGTATTTAGAAAAGTCTTATTTCACGAGGTAAAATTATTATAATTCCAGCTAGTATGGTGCAGTCTTGGGTAATGTGTCGGCTCACTGCTTTGAGTGGGTTTTCTTCAGATACTGTGGCACGCCTCCTAAAAACATGAATGTTTGGCTAATTGGAGACTCTAAATTGCCTATTAGATAAGAATGTGGAGGGGCATGATCATTTGTGTACATGTTGCCTGCAATAGGCAATTAGTGCAGTGTATTATCTTCCTCTCGACCGAAGTTGGGCAGGGCAGGGACAAAATTTGACTTTCAGGAGCGGGGTTTGGGGGACATAATTGGCTTGAGTACATGGGGTGTAGTTTGAAGGTTTATGTGCATTTTTAAGAATATATGTTAAAGAAAATATTTATTTTTAGTAGGGGTGGGCGAATTAGTGCGTTAATTATGAGTTAACTCATCAATCTATTAACACCGACAATTATTTTATCGCACATTTGCGTATGTTGTTTACATGCTTTTATTTTGTTAAGGCCTTTTCTTAACAAGATGGCGTCGCCCGGCGTCGAGGGGCTCTTGGTAAAGATGGAACATTTGGCAAAAATACCGGACAATTCTGCAAATTTCATGGCTGGCTTACAGCGTGGTCACTCCGGGATCACTTTCGACCGCCAGACAATCCTGAATGTGGATAGATCGGGCCGTTTTGGACTGAATGACGCGTGCTTGCTAGACCGGCTAGCTAGCATGGGAATACTTTGCCGGCTACATCCAGCGGCCTGTGAAGCAGCGGAGTATATGTGTTGTCTGTCTATTTATGAATCATGCAGACGAGGCGTATTGGCTGAGTTCTTAACGTTTGCTTTCAGAGCGTGCATATCACAACATACAAGATGCCGTCATGGCGACACAACCTATACCGGGCTACCGCGCATGCTCGTCACTCCTGTTGCATGCTGGGTGGGGTAGTTATTTTATTCCCTGGCTCATAACGTCACATTATAGTACCATGTATATGATACGTTCAGTTTATCAAAGCACCAAGCAAACAATCGGAAAATTCCCATCATATCAATTCCTAGATATGGTCATAATTATTTTAAGTGCACTATGCAGAATAAACACAACATTATTAATATTGCTACTATGGATAATTTGATCAAAAATTCCCTAAAACAGCCCACTACCTATAATATAGGTTTTTTAAACATAAGATCCCTGATAAAAAAAATGTTTCTGCTGTTACCTCAGAAATTGCCTGTTCAGATGTTATGATTGTGGCTCAGAGATTTGTATGTAGATTATATTTATTTTCCATAACAAACAGGATAACTTAAATACCCTGGCAGTGGCAATAAGCTTAAATGTTTGTATTTACATTTTTTGAGTTGATTTTCATAAAATATGCTATTTAACTGCTACTGTTTAACAAGGACTGATTTAAATTGTGTTTGCACAACAAATGTTTTGGCGCTTTTGTTCATGTGGGGGAATATTCCAATAAAGGTGCACTACACATTACTTTTGAATTCATTATTGGGCTTTGCATATACAATGCAGTTAATCGCGATTAATCAGATAAATAGTGCGATTAACTTCGATTAAAATTTGTAATTGTTGCCCAGCCCTAATTTTTAGCTCTCCACATCATATTAGCGTATTCCGTATTTTTCGCAGTATAAGTCGCTCCGGAGTATAAGTAGCACTTGCCGAAAATGCATAATAAAGAAGGAAAAAAAAACATATATAAGTCGCACTGGAGTATAAGTCGCATTTTGGGGGGAAATTTATTTGATAAAACCCAACACCAACAATTGACATTTGAAAGGCGATTTAAAATAAATAAGAATAGTGAACAACAGGCTGAATAAGCGTACATTATGTGATGCATAAATAACCCACTGAGAAGGTGCCTGCTACAGTATGTTAACATAACATATTATGGTAAGTGTCATTCAAATAACAAACAATCTGTCACTCCTAATTGCTAAATCCGATGAAATCTTATACATCTAGTCTCTTACGTGAATGAGCTAAATAATATTATTTGATATTTTACGGTAATGTGTTAATTATTTCACACATAAGTCGCTCCTGAGTATAAGTCGCACCCCCGGCCAAACTGTGAAAAAAACTGTGACTCATAGTCCGAAAAATACGGTAATAACTGCTCAATCACCAGAGCCTGACGTGAACGCCACTGCTATGTCTGTCTGGTATGGCAACTAGGTTTGTTATTACATTTCATATAAAGGTATCAATCATTTTGTTATGAAGTATTTCAATGTGGGGCCCACATTGAGTGAACACGGCTGAAGAAATTTCCGTCCGTTTTTCAGATATAGATTAGAAATGGGACATTGAAGATGTTTTGCACAACCCACAATAATGCCAGGAACATAAACTTAGCCATGGAGCTCCGTAAAAAGCAGTGGTGTGCCGTCAGGGCCAGCAAGGCCTTCTGGTCTAACATAACCAGAAATCATGATCATGATTAAAGATAAAAGTAATCTTTAATGTACTTTCCCTATATATCTAAAATTATTCATAATCTCTTCATGTCATACTATCCGCCTTGCAGTGCTGTTGTTTTTAGGTTAGAGTTTGTATCTAATCAGAATTCAGCTAGCTTATGTTGCCATGTTGAACCAAATCTGCCTGGAGCCTTCAGAATTAACAATGCAGGCGTATGTGCACTGTAAGTGAACGGACACATAGAGTTGATAGACGATTGCGACAGCCAATCAGATCATGAGTTGTTGTCAGTAAGGCCTACTAGGCGAGGTCTGCGATGAAATGGAAACATGCCCGCCATTTCCACTCAAATCAACTGACTATGAGGGGCTATATGGCATCGAAAGGGTGCTACAAATTGTGAGTTCAAATATTTTATTTCTTAATTTTTTCACATTAAATGTGTTTTTTGCAATTCTGTTTTGAAAGTACCTCATAAGATAAGTTTTAATTGCTGATGCGGGTTTATTGATTTTTACATGCCCCAGAAAATAACAAGTTTTTTACACTGTGTAAATGTGTTTCTGTATTGCATTTCTCCAGCAATGTTCATGTGGGGACATAAATTATGGTATTTTGAGAGGTAATTATTGAAGTCGGACATCACTGAAGGCCTAGGTGGGAAACGCACGGCCCGCCACTGGTAAAAAGTCCCCCAAAGATCGAGGATGCTGTTGGGAATCAAGTTTGGTTTGGTTTTAACAGATGTAAAGAAGGCTTTTGATGCAGCGTGAGGTCTAGTCAAACATTTTTGCCACTACGCATTGGCCACCAGCACCCTGAAGAGATGTCAAGAACAGCTTGGGATAAGAGCTAACAAACTCCAAAATGTGGGCCTGATCTGGTGGAACTCCACAGCTGTCATGTTCCAGGGGCTTTTTGAGCAAAGAGTTGCGGCGGTCACAAAAACAGGCGTCCACGAAAGCGTCACGGTGGGGAATAAAAAAACAGCTTATTTCAAGCCAAGGCTTCTGAAAATATGTTTGAAGTTTAAGGCCATTTCAAACATGTATACAGTCACAATTATACATTTTACATATTTCTAATTCAAGGGTTTTAACTGTATATAGTTACTTATTCAGTGTATTGTAATTGTTTGAAATGTTTTTAACCTACAAGCTGCAAACAAAACTGCAAACTGCAGGCTGAAAATTGAAAACTGTGCTTTATATATAATGGAGAAAAGACAACTGCATGCATTATTGCGAGTTAAATCATGTTAAACGCCTAAACAGTGAGGAACCCTTTTCAAGTGTGGGGCCTGTGCAGAAGAGATACACTTGACAGTCACTACCTTTCCATGCATAAATTAGTTTTATTTCTCAAATAGTTCAGTTTTGTGTTTGTATTTTCACACCTGCATGTGAGGTCCCAGTATCCATACACTCTCTAATCCGATTGGTTTTACGCCGTGTGCATCCCGTACACTGGGCGGCGATTATTTTCTTTTAGTGCAGATAAATGTATTACTTTTTCGGTTCACCTATGACGTCACACCAGTCATCTGCGGCTCCTTACAAATCAACAGTTTAGCTCTGTTGGAAATGGTAAATGGTTGTACTTGTATAGAGCTTTTCTACCCCTTTTTAAGGAGCCCAAAGCGCTTTGACAGTATTTCCTCATTCACCCATTCACACACACATTCACACACTGATGGCGGGAGTTGCCATGCAAGGCGCTAACCAGGAACCATCAGGAGCAAGGGTGAAGTGTTTTGCCCAAGGACACAACGGACGTGACTAGGATGCTAGAAGGTGGGGATTGAACTAGTAACCCTCAGATTGCTGGCACGGCCACTCTCCCAACTTCGCCACGCCGTCCCTGATGTCTACTGCAGTATTGACACATATTACAAACATTACGTCTCGACTGGCTATGTTAAATAGAAGACAGTATCAAAAAAATATCTTCGATTGAGCTAGGAACATGACGCTTCTACAAAGAATGTATGGGAGCAGTCCAAGCACAGAAAGACTGGGGGGGCGAGAGTTTTTCTAAGGAATTTTCTGGAGGAGAATCATGGAAACACAACATTTTAATGTCTCGGAGTTCATTTATAAGGCTTGTGGAATTGGTGAAAGGACTTTTAAATCCAAAGGACAAGACCGTTTGTGCCCTGACTGATACTGTTCTAGATGAAGTTTGCTATCGCTCTGGACTATCTTGCCAGTTGTGTGGAATACAGACTTATTGCTAATCAGTTCGGAGTGCACAAATGCAGCGTGAAGTGGTTTTCTGTCCGAATTTTGACAACATTCTACATTTTGCTTAAATTCTTTTTGTCTTAAATAAATCACTGTTTGTTTTTTTCTAAAATCGATGCACTTCAAAAGGTTCTGTTCTTTCAATTTGTGACGTAAATAAAGATTCCCCTCTTCATTAATTTTATTTTTTTTTTTCTTTATTAAACAGGATATGATCCAGGCTGTATCCCACGTGTTGAGACCGGCGCATGCATTATACGAAAGGTCTCCTGGCACACAACCATTCAACAGATCGGGTTTTCAATTGCATAATCTAGATATGTTAATCTGACTTGATGAGCATCGTGCGTTGCCGTGGAGATGTAGCCAAACTCTCATGAGACACACTTTGCCTTTGGTCTTGTAGATGTATTTATTGTATCGGCAGCATCGTCAATGTGCTGCCGCTAGACACACAGATTGAACTCATGACCCCGGAACAGGAAACATAGGTGTCAGGTAACACAGAGGTAAACACTGCCCTCTAATGGACACAATGAGTAAGGGCGTACAACAGTACAACACTTAACACCCCCACTCGCTCTTAGCTTATTGTGGTACATTAATTTTCATAGAAAATAAAACAACAACAACACATTTTGGCACACAATATTCTTTTCTTGCACTAAGTGCCAAACAAATACTTAGCAAACTTCTTCAGTTTTAGCTTAGTGGCTGGTTTTGTCATCAAGTCAGCAATCATGTTGTCAGTAGAACAATAATCCAAACATATTCTCCCACTGTTCACAGTTTCACGAATGAAATGATACCTTATATCAATATGTTTGCACCTTTGTCGGTTTACTGGATTTCTAGCTAGTGCTATAGCTCCCTGGTTGTCATCGTAAACCTTGGTTTGTGCATACTGACACTTATCAATACCCTTGAGTAAATGTTGTAAATACATACACTCCTGTATGGCTGACGCTAAGGCCATGTATTCTGCCTCGCAGGTAGACAGTGCAACAGTTGGTTGCTTTTGACTTTTCCATGAAATTAGTGCACTTTTCTCACTTAAACCGGCACAGTACCCTGTGGTGCTACGTCTGTCTGTGACCTCAGATGCCCAGTCAGCATCGCTGTGGACTATTAGACCAAGTTCACCTGTGTCATCCCTTTTAAAACATAACCCACGGTCTGTTGTACCTTTAAGATACCTGAAAACATGCTTTACAGTGTTCCAATGTTCCTCACTTGGCTCAGCAAAATGCTGGGAAAGTTTACTGACCACATAACTTAAATCTGGTCTAGTGCAAGTAGCCAAATAGATCAAACTTCCCACTGCCTCTCGATAGATCTTTGGTTCTTCCATTTTTACAGCATTTTCTGTGTACTCGAGTTTTGAC
This sequence comes from Nerophis ophidion, assembly GCF_033978795.1. Lineage (NCBI taxonomy): Eukaryota > Metazoa > Chordata > Actinopteri > Syngnathiformes > Syngnathidae > Nerophis > Nerophis ophidion. The sequence goes on from NC_084618.1 coordinate 46,070,126, forward strand.
TCGCATGGGGTCTCTCTGGCCTTACAATCTTGCATCCCAAATCTGGAGAGGATTTTGTTTACATACTTGTGTTGTGACATTGTGACTTGGTCCTCTGACTGTTTGAAATCAATCCCTAGAAAATTGTTTAACTTCCCCAGGTCTTTCATTTTAAATCTCTCAGTGAGAATCACTTTGACATTTTTCACAACCTCCTCATTGTTAGCAGCAATTATCAGATCATCAACCCACACAATCAAAATCACTTTTCCATTTTCTGTTTCCCTTATGTATTGGCAGTTATCAGCAAGATTTTGATCAAAACCGTTTTCAGTGAGATATGCATGCAACAGAGAATTCCAGTTTCGACCTGACTGCTTGAGACCGTATAAGGACTTCTCTAATTTGCATACTAGCTTCTCTCCTGTTTTTGACATTTTCTCATAACCTTCAGGTTGTTCGAGATAAATCTCGCAGTCAATTGGTGCGTGTAGGTATGCGGTTTTCACATCCATTTGATGTAAAACTAGATCTTCCTGCACTGCTTTTTGCATGATTACTCTGACTGTTGTCATGTCAGCAGTAGGCGAGAATGTTTCCTCATAATCGATGCCTTGTTTCTGGCTATAACCTTTTGCAACAAATCTTGCTTTACACTTATCTGACCCATCTGTATTACTTTTGAGTGTATACACCCATCTACCCCCCACTGCCTTTTTGCCTGGTGGTAACTGAGTGATTTTGAATGTATCATTCTCTTTTAGTGACTGCATTTCGTCATTCATTGCATTTATCCATTGCTGTGACCTGGTTGATCGTATGGCATCCTGGTAATTTTGTGGTATGTCGCAAACTGCTCTATAACACGAGTCCACACTAGTTACCAGCATGTCTGCTGTGTCTTCCATGTGATATTCCTGTAGGCGCACAGGCCTTCTCCTAACTCTAGGTGGGTTCTTTCTTTCCTGACCCCCAGCGCTAGACTGTTCACCTTCAATCTCTGAAACAGAAACATCATCTTTAACACTTTGACCTGATGCGTTTCCCATTTTTTCATCATTATTTTCCTCACTGTCAAGGAACCTGGGGTTTACCTCTCTGTCCTGATACTCAGTGTGTGGCCCGCGTGTTTGTGTTTCTTTTTCGTTGACTGTCTTGTTTGTAAATTTCACTAGCCTGTGTTTTTGGACTGTTTCTATGTCTGGATAATACACAAGATAAGCTGGGCTGTTCTTGTCGTACCCGATAAAACGACCCTGCTCACATCTAGGATCTAACTTCCCTTTCTCCTGCGTGTATGCAAAACACACCGTTCCAAATTTTTGAAGTTTGGACATGTCTGGCCTCTTGCCTGTGAGCATCTCATAAGGTGTTTTCTTTGTGCGTGTACTGTAACATCTATTTCGCACATAGGCAGCTGTCTGTACAGCATAATTCCACATTTTGTCTGGTAGTTCACTGCCAAAAAGCATACACCTGCCCATCTCATAGAGGGTTCTCCAACTTCTCTCTGCCGTGCCATTTTGGTGCGGCGAATAGGGTGCAGATGTCTCGTGCTTAATCTTATTTTTGGTTAGCGGTGCTCTGAATTCCTTGCTCGTAAATTCAGTACCATTATCCGAACGTAGACATTTAACTTCCCCAAAAGGGGCGGAGTCTGCTAAGAACCTTTCTGTAGCGTGTACTGCATCACTTTTGCATTTGAGAAAATATACAGTCATAGCACCTGAATAGTCATCCGTGAAGGATTGTGCATATTTGTGACCTTCTAAGCTTGGGGTTCTCATAGGACCGGCTAAATCTGTATGTACCAGTTGTAGGGGCTGTGTAGCCTTTCTGTCTGGTTCTCTATTTCTTGTCTGTGTGAATTTACCCTTTGCACATATTTCACACAGCTGTGTTGGCCTGGCCGCACTCCCTCTGATTTTCATACCTCTTACCACCCCCATTAATTTTTGTACATCCTCATAATTGCAGTGACCCAATATCTCATGCCAGGTTTGCATGTCGTGGCACATATTGCATTTATCAACAATTTTCTGAACAGTTGGTAAGTAAAACAGATTACCACTCTCATAGAAGTCAAACCTGTCCCCTTTCTTGGTGATCATGTGGCTGTCTCCCTTCTTGAATGTCACTGTCGCCCCACCGTTTGTTGCCCTTGCCACTGAGAAGATGTCGTGTGGGTAGGTCGGTATATACAATGCATCCTGCAGCTGCGCTCTTTGTTGGCGTCCTTCATTGTCTAGGAGATAGATCAGCGCCGTCCCTCTGCGTTGCGCCATCCCACTGCACTTGGTCCCATCCGCCTGCTCGATAGAATGGGTGTCGGGCTGGAATGTGTTGTCAAAGCTCTTGAACTTGGCGATGTCGTTCACAATATGGGATGTCGCGCCGGCGTCAATCATTATCCCTTTCTTCTTGACGTTGACAGATGACCTCTCGTCTGTTGCATGCTTGGCCATGAAACATTGATCCTCTTGGTCGATGTCCTCCTTTTCTTCTGCAACTTTTCTGGCTCCGTCTTTTCCCTTTTTCCTGCATAGAGACTCTGCGTGTGTGTTACTCTTGCAGTGACTGCACCACACTTTCTTGGTACACCTGGTTCTGATATGTCCTTTTTCTCCACATTTGTAACATGTCAGAGTGGCTTCCCCTTCCTTCCAGTGTGTCTTGGTGCCTTGTTTGCTTTGCTTTGTGTTAGTCTTCATCACACTGTCTGCAGGTCCGGTTGTCCTCATCTTCTCAGACTCTTCATAAACCCTCAGTCTTCTCTTGAAGTCTTTGAATGTCACGTTGTCCTCATTTTGTGTAACGTGGACAGCAAGTGGTCTGAATGAGTCTGGCAGTCTATTCAAAATGGTGGCCACAAGCAGCCCGTCACTCATGTTCTCTCCTGCATCACGAAGAGCTGAAATTATATTCTCAGCCCTTATCATATAATCAGTCACAGTCTCATTACCTTCCATTTTTATGGTGGTCAATGAAGTGTACAGGTTTAGAATCCTGGGCTTGCTCTTTCCAGAATAATGTTCTCTTAATAATTTCAAGGCTTTCCTTCCATCATCGGCGGCGTCATGTCTTATCAATGATAGGCTCTTATCATCTAGTGCGTTCACTAGTTGAGCATAACTATCGGCATTCTTCGCTGGATCTGCCGCTATGGCAGCCTCGCCAGTGGGCTCTCTCAAAATGGTGTCTTTTAGCTTCATGATGTGTAAACGGCTGAGGAATCTTGTTTCCCATAAATCATACTTATCTTCTGTTCCATCGAAGACAATCTGCAGTTGTAGCATTCCTGCTCCGGCCATTTTCACTTGTATTCTTTTTATAGTTTGCTATCTCCAAAATGTTGCTCAGGCTGTGGCTTGTAGAGTCCTCAATTTTCGCGGGGTTCTCTCGGCGCCATCTTTATCCGAGCTCGCCTAGTAGCTTCTCTTGGCTAACAGTTCTTCTTACTTCTGTTACCTTGTTGTTGCTCTAGACTTGCGTTACTGGGCCCATAACCTGATGAGCATCGTGCGTTGCGGTGGAGATGTAGCCAAACTCTCATGAGACACACTTTGCCTTTGGTCTTGTAGATGTATTTATTGTATCGGCAGCATCGTCAATGTGCTGCCGCTAGACACACAGATTGAACTCATGACCCCGGAACAGGAAACATAGGTGTCAGGTAACACAGAGGTAAACACTGCCCTCTAATGGACACAATGAGTAAGGGCGTACAACAGTACAACACTTAACATGACTTTTCGTGGCTCGGTTGGTAAAGCAGCTAGTCAGCAATTTAAGGGTTCCAGGTTCGACACTTCACACACCTGCTTCCAGTTCCACCAACACTTGTTTAACTGTACCTTAAAGTTCTAGATGATGTGCAACCTAAACTTGATAATTCATTTCATCATATTTGGTAGTGTTCTAAGTGAAGAGGTGAATGTCAATCAGGGAAAGCCAGTAGATGAAGGAAAAGCAAGAATTAGGCAGGATTTTACTTTTTGGCTAGCACTATCAGAGTGGAAGAAAAGCAGGAAATAATTGCACTGCAGAGAAGAACATCCGTGAGTATTTGCAAAACCCACCTGCATTGGTAGGCCCAGAACAAAGACAGATTCTCCCGTTCAGCGACCAGCATGCCATGCGACAGGATGTCAAGTTAACATCCAGGTGTTAGCAGTAATCTTTTCATTCTCTGGGCAATGTTTTGAGCCCTGGCTCTTTGTCTAACAAAATAGATCAGTTGCTTCCAGCCTGCGCAACTCAAGGACTTCTACCAGCTTCCCCAGGACTTTGTTGTGAAACCACCAGCACTAACCTTAAATCAGAGCTGTTTTACAGGCTTGGGTTCGGGGCTCTTGCAGAGTTGGCAGTTTTCCTCAGTTTTTCCCCAAACGAGGAAACTTAAACTTGCTTCATGGGCCAGTCAATTATTCCTTTCCAGATTGCCAAACATGCATGTTGCTGCTGGTTGAGCGTCCTCCGTCTTGACTACCTCTGCAATTTCCAATTATTTCCTCTACTTTTTGTATACTTATTTTCTTTTTTTTACCAAAACTCAGAATATGTTCCCCACCCGGGGCCAGTTTTCCATGCTTGTGTTCTGCCAACAATCTCCCTGCGCATCAGCCTGCTTATGGCCTGGTTGACCAACTTTTTTAGTCTTCCACTTGCGTCATGTTCAGATTGGGACATAGATTTTATTTATCAATGGATCTATTCAGTCTCTTAGATATAACATGAGCCTCACCTTCTATGGTCTTTAATAGAATAGAAAGTACTTTATTGATCCCTGGGGGAAAGTAATAACCCAGAATGATTGACTTTAGTAGCAGCTGGAGTTCTAATAAGGCTTACTGTGGTAATCCCAGCCGCGCTAAAAATATGTTTGACTTGACAATAGGGCTATATCAACATTGATATCATTATTATATTGAAATTTTGTTTAAGCACAATATAAAAAAGAGACATGTCATTCATATCGATGGACTATTTGTGCTGTAATTCTAGATCTATTGATGTGGAGGATGTATCTCACTCTGCACTACGTATAAGTGCCACTGAGCACACTCCGTGCATGAAGGAGTGAAGTGAATTATATTTATATAGCGCTTTTCTCTAGTGACTCAAAGCGCTTTTACATAGTGAAACCCAATATCTAAGTTACATTAAACCAGTGTGGGTGGCAGTGGGACCAGGTGTGTAAAGTGTCTTGCCCAAGAACAGCAGCGATTAGGATGGTGGAAGCCGGGATCAAACCTGCCACCCTCAAGTTGCTAGCACAGCCACTTTACCAACCGAGCTATACCAGCCCGGAGGAGGAGATGTGGTGCAGGAACCCCACTCATTGGCACTCAAACAGTCTTCAATAAACATGGGGCAAGGGTAAATGCCTGTGGTAGAGGAACTGTACAGTAAAAAAAAGCAGAGGCTCAGTACTTTGGAGGTCCTTCAGATTCATCAGATGAGCAACACAATTAGATGACATAGAGTGTTCCTTATGAAAGAAAAAGTGCAAAATGATGTCCCATTACTAAAGGAGTGTCCTATCAAATTTCTAATGACAGTTGCAATGGTGGGAAAAAAAACGGATTAAACAGCTGTTGAAAACAATACAATGATGATAAGATCTTACCAGCTGCAACGACTTTAAAATGCCACAAATGTATACGGAAGTTAGATAGACCATTGCTAAGCGTTAGTGAACCATTTTTGTTTGTCCAGTGATGATACCTGTGTGTGTGTGTGTGTGTGTGTGTGTGAGTGCGTGTGCGTGTGTGTGTGTGTGTGTGTGTGTGTGTGTGTGTGTGTCCATCCAGCCATTTTCTACCGCTTATTCCCTTTGGGGTCACGGGGGGCGCTGGTGCCTATCTCAGCTACAATCGGGCGGAAGGCGGCGTACACCCTGGACAAGTTGCCACCTCATCGCAGGGCTAACACAGATGGACAGACAACATTCACACTCACATTCACACACTAGGGCCAATTTAGTGTAGCCAAACAACCTATACCCAGGTGCATGTCTTTGGAAGTGGGAGGAAGCCGGAGTACCCGGAGGGAACGCACGCAGGCATGGGGAGAACATGCAAACTCCACACAGGAAGATCCCGAGCCCGGGATTGAACCCCAGACTACTCATGACCTTCGTATTGTGAGGCAGACGCACTAACCCATCTTCCACCGTGAAGCCCGTATATATATATATATATATATATATATATATATGTATATGTGTGTGTGTATGTATGTATGTATATATATATATATATATATATATATATATATATATATATATATATATATATATATACATATATATATATATATATTAGGGCTGTGAATCTTTGGGTGTCCCACGATTTGATTCAATATCGATTCTTGGGGTCACGATTCAATAATATATACATTTTTTCGATTTGATTTGATTCCTCCCTTCAAAAACGATATTTTTCCGATTCAAAACGATTTTGTATTCATTCAATACATAGGATTTCAGCAGGATTTACCCCAGTTTGCTGACATGCAAGCAGAGTAGTAGATTTTTTTTTTTTTTTAAGTTTTTATAATTCTAAAGGACAAGGTTTTATCAACCGATTGCAATAATGCACATTTGTTTTAACTATTAAACAAATTAAAAATATGACTTATTTTATCTTTGTGAAAACATTGGACACAGTGTGTTGTCAAGTTTATGAGATGCAATGTAAGCCACTGTGACACTAATGTTCTTTTTTTTATTTTTTATAAATGTCTACTGATAATGTCAATGAGGGATTTTTAATCACTGCTATGCTGAAATTAGAACTAATATTGATACTGTTGTTGAAGTTTGGTTCTTTTATGAATTTATTATGGGTCTACTGAAAATGTAAATGCGTAGACGAAAAAGGGGAAATTGAAAATGCTACTTGCAGTCAGCTGGGCTGAATAGTGACACAGAGACACTGAAAAGGTGGGAAGACCATGGAGTTATTTTTACAGCATGGAGTCAACTGTGATTATTGATGAAGCGTGCTAGCGCTGTGTCAAATAAAAAGTAGCAACCATGCTGAGATTCCAAACTTGTGTGTACTTTTTTACATTCAGGCTCACTCTTCTGTTTCACCGTTTCAAGCTCAGGAATATGTCTGCACCAAAAGGGACCAGTGTTGCCAACTCCTCAGCAAGGAAAGTAGCTATATGCTGTCCTAAAAGTCTCTAGAAGTTGCTATATAATATTATCGCCTCATTGGCATTATTTTTGGCAATGGACGCTGTAGGAGAGATACAAAACTGAGTTTATAAAAAATATAATTGTGTGAATATGAATGTTGTCTATCCGTGTTGGCCCTGCAATGAGGTGGCAACTTGTCCAGGGTGCACCCCGCCTTTCGCCCGAATGCAGCTGGGATAGGCTCCAACACCCACCGCAACCCTAAAAGGGACACGCGGCAGAAAATGGTGCAGAACGAAGGGTTGTGAAATTCACTAATTGTCAAGTCAAAAGACAGAGCAGAAAAAACACCACTGATTTGCAGAGCACACTCCAGGCCTGAAGGGGCAACAGTGAGAGCTGAGGGCTGAACATCTCCACCTGCTTCCACCAGATTGGCTTAATTGAGTTCACCTGTTCACCTGCTCAGAGCACATGCTTAAAATGTTTGAGCTTCAGTCAGTCACCCCTCTAGACATGCTGCTAAGAGAAAGGAAGACAGCTCTTGTGTGGACTCAGAAGACGAAACTTGTGAGAAAAGCAAAGGAAAAAAGCGTTTGTTTGGACTGAAGGGAATGTTTAAAGAAAATAATTTCACTGGGGAACATGTTTAAAGGAGGGGATTTCACTGATATTTTCAATTTGTTTAAGTTGACTGAAAGTAAATTTAAAAAGTTATCAGCGATGTTTAAGTTTATTCTTGGATTGTTTAAATTTGATTTCATTCATGTTATTAGAAATGTTTAAGTTTATTCCTAAACCTAGTCCCTATCAGTGGAAATTAATTTTGTTTAGTTTGATTTAAAAAGAAAGCAAAGCATGTATTTAGATGTATGTTTATGAAACACTAATGTGTTCTTTTTTTTCCTGTTTGATTCAGGTTATCAACCTAATCGCCTATCCTACTGTCCAACTAATCAACCCACCACTAATCGGCTATTCTACAATTCCGCTTATCAACTATCCACTAATCAACTATTTTACTATTTAACTACAGACTATTGGACTATTCATTCATTTCATCCATTCATTTACGCCGATAACCCAGTTTATTTGATTGCTTCGAATCAAATATCAATAAATTACAAGGAAAGAAGATTGAGTTGTCCCTTTGTGTCCTTTTTGAGTCCCACTGGCCCTTTCAAGTTTGGGCACAGCTGCGAAAAACCTAAGAACTTGACACTAATGAACCACATCTAATGACTGGCTCATTAACATGAAAGATGGAATTGGGACGTTGCAATGATTTCATATTAGCTTGACATGACAGTGAAGAAATATTTACATCTTGTTCTTTAAACCATGGCCGAAACAGGGGCAGCTTTGTACATGCGCCTTTCATTTGCAGCCCGGAGATGAGTGGGTCTCCTCTCTGCACTGAGATGATGAGCTAGCTAGCGAGATGTTCCACACACACACGCGCACGCACGCACACACACACACACACACACACACACGGTTGATTTCGAAGTAAGTGACTGAGACTGTGTACAGTAGGCAAATCAAATTAGGTGATTCATGTAACAATAATGAAACATTCACATTTAAAATTCCAGTCGGAACCTCCAGCCAGTGACTCGGAAATTCCGACTTCTCACTACAAATGGAACGCACCACAAAAGTCCAGACGACAAAATTGCGCATGTACAAACCTTCGCAATTCCTTCCCTGTGAGATCCTCTGCTATGCTCGCAGCCCCAGCTGATTGGCAGCATCCCTCACTGCTCGTTGACGCTTTAACCTCAGGCTCCAAGACTCGAAAAAGTCTCCAAACCTCCAGTAAAAGTCGCTTGATTTGTCGCTAGTAGCTGTTGACAAAAGAAAGTAGCCAAGATGATTGGAAAGCGTCCCATCTGCAGTGCCCTCCAAGGTTTTGTCAGTTTTTTTCTGATGTGGAATCTGATTTTGTCGTGGCTTTTGCAGCCCTTTGAGACACTTAATATTATGGGCTATATAAATAAACTTTGATTAATTGAAAGTTGCCAGATTAAGCGACAAAGTCATTGAATTGGCAACACTAAAAGGGACAAGCGGTAGGAAATGGATGGATGAATTGTACGAATTGTTTTTTCAATTATAATATTTGTATGATCGAGAAAAGACAAAATTAAGAATAAAATGTGATTGTCCAGTTCTACAAGTTTAAATATAGCATCTTTAATGCACAAAATATTTTGGTTTTTTTTCTGTTACTGTACCATATTTCTTATCCTTTCAGGTTTTTGAACTTTTTATCGAGTATGAATATAAAATGGGTCTTAAATGTTCTTCATTATGGTCTCAAAAATGCCTTAAATTTGAATTGTAGAATCCTGCAACCCTGAATACAAAATAAGTAATACAAGTATGTATGATTTGAGCTGTTGTCTTATTGGATTGATATTAGTATTGACCTATACTCAATAGTGCAATACAGGCATCCAAATGGAAGTAAAAAATACTGACATTCCTAATCTTTAGTACTGTGAACGTTGTGATTTCACACCGTTTTAAGGCCCACACCAAGCACTGGTATATGCTGAATTGATAGCACAAGACCTTGAGCTAGAATATTGCTTTTGTCAGCCCTCTCAAGACCTTCAGAAAGCTGCTTGACAGTGGAATGCATGTAAACTTCAGATTAGTTGCTTAGTCAGGAATTTAATCCTTTCTACATCCAGTGTTAAGGGATGAGGTCATACCAGGCTTCAACAGAGGCCCAGCAGCTAACAGGTCGGCTCCAGGCTTCAACAGAGGCCCAGCAGCTAACAGGTCGGCTCCAGGCTTCAACAGAGGCCCAGCAGCTAACAGGTCGGCTCCAGGCTTCAACAGAGGCCCAGCAGCTATCATCAGGTCGGCTCCAGGGTTCAACAGAGGCCCAGCAGCTATCTTCAGGTTGGCTCCAGGCTTCAACAGAGGCCCAGCAGCTATCATCAACAATGGCCACCAAAAGAGACATGGAAGAACTAAAGAGATCTAATGAGGAGCTACGGAAATCAGTGGAGTTTATGGCACACCAAATGGAAGCAATGACAAGTAAGCAAGACACTTTGATGGGCATGATGAAAGATATTAAGGAACTGAAGAAGCAAAATGAAGAAAAAGACAAAATGATTATGCAACTGCAAAGTAGATTATCTAATTTAGAACAGTATACTAGAATGAACGATGTCATTGTTACTGGTCTGCCAACGCGACCTGCGTCATTTGCTCTTGCAGTGAGGTCCAGGGATCAGTGCCCAGGGACCAAGATTTGGACTCAGTGGAGCGGCAAGTGGTGAAATTCCTCCAAGAAAAGGGAATTAGCCTAAATGAGGAGAATATAGAAGCTTGTCACCGTTTCCCTCAGAAAGATAAAAGCAAACCGGCAACCATCATTATGAGGTTTGCAAATAGAAAATTCAAAATCAGTCTTTTGCGACAAAGTAGGATGCTCAAGGGATCAAATGTTTATCTCAATGAACATTTAACCAAGAACAATGCTGATATTGCTAAAAGAGCTCGGTTCCTACGCAAAGAGGGAAAAATACAAGCAACATGGTCGTCCAACTGCAAAGTCTACATAAAGCTAAATGGTGCACCTGAGCAGGCACAAGTGCTAATGGTCACAAGCTTAAATGATTTGGAAAAATTTGCATGGACTGTGTTTTGCTGGTTTATATGTTTTTTGTGTTTTTAGGGTTGACATCTATTCTGCAAATCCTTACTAACTTCAAATGTCTATCAAACTTCCCAAAAAAGGACTCAAAATTGCCCACTTGAACATCTGTAGTCTGAAAAACAAGGCAATTGAGTTAGGTAAAATAATGTTTGATAATGATCTACATATAGTAGCAATTTCTGAAACTCATTTGGATGATTCAATTGACAATACTGAAATATTTATACAAGGTTACAATATAATTAGACTTGATAGAGACAGATACGGGGGAGGAGTAGCCTTTTATGTACAAGACCACATTCCAATAAAGCAAAGAGATCTCAACTTGACAGATGTAGAGGCAATCTGGATCCAGGTTCACTTGCCACATCTAAAGCCATTACTAATCTGCTGCTGCTATAGACCACCTTCCTCTGATGCAGCACATCTTGAAAAAATATGTGCAATGCTTCAGAATGTTTCTGACACAAACAGAGAAATTTATTTCTTAGGAGACTTAAATATTGACTGGCTCTCAAAAAACTGCCCTATGAAAAGAAAGCTTGATGACACTGCCACTGTATGTAACCTAGCTCAAATGATACATCTACCAACCAGAATAAATATGAACAATTCTGGTGTATTGTCTTCAACGTGCATTGATCATCTTTTTACTAATTCAGTAGATAAATGCTCAAAGGTTGTTTCAGTGCCAATTGGATTTAGTGATCATAACATGATTGCAATGGCAAGAAAAGTGAAAGTCCCCAAAGTTGGACCCACAATTATATACAAGAGACTCTACAAACATTTCAGTGATAATGCCTTTATTGAAGATGTACATAACATACAGTGGGACAGTGTATTTGAGTCAAAGCATACTGAAGCAGCTCTGCATGAATTCATGAAGTCATTTTCTTCTGTCTGTGATTAGCATGCACCCATCAAGAAAGTCACCGTCAGATCTGTCAAAGCCCCTTGGCTTGACTCTGACCTGAGACACTTGATGAAAGATAGAGATAAATGGAAAAGAGTTGCTGTAGATTCAGGTAGCTCAGAGGACTGGCTAGCATATCGCTCTTTAAGAAACAAAGTGACCAAATTAAATAAACAGAAAAAAAGGGTGTACTACCAATCTAGAATTGAAGAAGTTAAACATGATGGCAAAAAACTTTGGAGTACTCCCAATCAAATCATGGGTAGAGATAAAAGGGGAAAAACACCAGCATTTATAGAATCAGGTGAAGGATTTATCACCAAGCCCAAAGAAATTGCTAATTACTTCAACAATTATTTCATAAGTAAAGTTGATACTATAAGAAATGGCATGCTGCCTGTAAGCGGTATTCTATCTGAGTCACTTATTAAAAATGATATCATGCAGGACAAAGAATGTACATTTGAATTCTCAGTCACCAATGTATTGGAAATTGAGAATCTATTGTCTGAATTGAAATCTGACAAACCTTGTGGTCATGATAATATAGATAGTAGACTTTTAAAGTTGTCAGCTGGAATAATAGCCAGTCCGATATGCTATATTTTTAACTTAAGTTTTAAAGAAGGAATCTATCCTCAAGTATGGAAGGTTGCAAGAGTGACTCCTCTACCAAAAAATAGGAAAGAAACATTCACTGGATTAAATAGTAGGCCCATTAGCATTTTACCAGTATTAGGAAAATTAATGGAAAATATTATATTTAAGCAAATTCAAAAGTATTTCTCTATAAATAACATTCATTCAGACTTTCAACATGCATATAAAACTGGCTATTCAACATGCACAGCTCTCACACAAATAACAGATGACTGGCTAAAACAAATTGACAGTAAATTATTAGTTGGCACAGTGCTACTAGATTTTAGTGCAGCTTTTGATATTATTGATCATAAACTACTACTTATAAAACTGTCTGCTTAGGGTTTTAAACTCTCAGCGATTAACTGGATGATAAGCTACCTAGTCAACAGACAGCAATGTGTCATGTTCAATGGAACCCTTTCAAATATTAAAACATTATATTGTGGTATTCCACAGGGAAGTTGCCTGGGACCTTTATTATACTCAATATTTGTAAATGATATGTCATGTATTTTAAAGAATAGTTGCTGTGCAATTTACGCAGATGACACAATGACACATTAAATGTTTCTCTGAACGGAGTTCATGTTGAACAAGTTAAACAGGCCAGGTTGCTGGGAGTTACAATAGATGAAAGACTATCTTGGGACACTCACATTTAAAACATAGTAACAAAAATGAGCAGAAGCATTTCAATCATAAGAAGAAGTGCCTATTTTTTAACTAACACATCTATGAAGCAAGTTATACAATCCCTTGTATTGTCACATATGGACTACTGCCCAGCAATCTGGTCTAATGCATCTAAACAAGATCTAAATAAAATCCAGCTTACCCAAAACAGAGCTGCCAGACTAGCTCTCCATTGCTCATTTAGGACTGGCATTGAGATCATGCATCATGAATTGTCATGGATGAAAGTTGATGAAAGACTGGCTTGTAGTTTGATTCTATTTTTAAAAAACATCTATACATACCATAAACCCTCATATCTGTATTCTCAGCTCTTGCTTGCCAGTGACAGTCACAACTACGGTACCAGGCTAGCCCAAAGAGGTGCCCTCACCCGTCTTAAACCCAAAAGTGATGTTTTGAAAAAGACTGTAATGTATCGGGCAATCACTTACTGGAACAGACTTCCACAATATCTGCTATCAATCACCAGCATAGTGGGCTTTAAGAATAAACTAAAAGGAGAAGTATTGCGTAAAGAGATTATTTTAGATTGTACCTAATGTCATGACTGTTTTTATTGACTATTGAGTATTTTATTGATTATGGGATAAGCAGCAGAAAATGGATGGATGATACTTTTTCGTCACTTATTGTTTGTCTTTGGTACATTAATGTGTTTTAGGCCATTGGTTCTTTGTTTTATTTTTGCAAAAATGTATACAGTATATCTATTTTTATATTGCTATTTTTATCTTTGGTATGAAAATTATTAAGTAACATCTATTAGTATTTTTTGGTTCTTTGTTGTTGCTATTTTTGTATTACGACAATTTATTATTGGATCATGTTGTACTGCATTTTAATCGTTTGTTTTGTGGTTGTGTGATGTTTTTTGCCTGGACCCCAGGAAGAATAGTCTCCACTGCGGTGTAGACTAATGTGGATCCTTAATAAACTAAACTAAACTAAACTAAACCTAACTCCATTTAGGATGAAAGACTGAGACTTAGGTGGTTTTATAATCATTCTTCTAAACATTTTTTGGAAGCAGAGCAGTACAAGCTACTTGTTTGGAGAAGGCTTGTTACATCGTCAATGTAACTCCGCAAGGCTGGCTGCAATTGGCCTGACTGTGATCTCACTCCTCAAACAGTTGTCTGCAGTCAATCAGGATAACTTCAAAGACATCTATAAAGATGATGGAAATGTTTGGAGACTAAGCTCTGGATGCAGGTTGAAATGCGGGAATATTTCAAGCCAAAAGTGATTAGCTGTTGGTGGACAGAGCTATAAGCATTTTCATGATTTCAGCCAGACGATGTGGAGATTTTACCTTTGACGTTTGGCTGTTTGCATCTAAATATGGTTGAGTGTTGCTACGATACCCGCCTTCTAGAAACTCGTATAAATGTTTTTGTTCTCTCGGAAATAGCTGTTAATTTTTTTTCCACCATTGAAAAGAAAATATTTTCATCAGCTTGTTGATGGAAGGCGAATCCTGTTCTTTTGAGACCAGGAATTGTGTACGGATCCATGCAACATTGTCATGCTGCAACATAAGGTGATGAACTCGGGTGAACAGCACAGCAATGGCCCCAGGATTTTCTGTGGATTCAAAATGCCATCAATAAAATGCACTTCCCTTCATTGCCCATACTATAACCCCAACCCCACCATCTGCCACTCGATTCACAACATTGACAACAGTATATCTCTCTATCACAAGACGCCACACACTCTGTCTGCCATCTGCCCTGAACAGTGAAAACACCTCTTCAATGTGCCAGACACATCAAATGCAAGCATTTGCCTACTCAAGTCAGTTAAGACAACAAACTGCAGTCAGGTTGAAACCCAGATGAGGACGACGAGCATGCAAATGATCTTCCCTGAGATAGTTTCTCACAGTTACTGCAGAAATTACTTGGTTATGCAAACCAAATGTTGCAGCAGCTGTCTGGGTGGCTGGTCTCAGACGATCATGGAAGTGCACCTGCTGGATGTGGAGGTCCTGAGCTGGTGTGGTTACATGTGGTCTGCGGTTGTGAGGCCAGTTGGATGTACTGCTAAATTCTCTGAAACAACTTTGAAGATGGCTTATGGTAGAGAAATGAACATTCAATTCATGGGCAACAGCTCTAGTGGATATTCCTACAGTCAGCATGCTAACTGTACGCTCCCTCAAAACTTGCAACCTCTGTGGCATTGTGCTGTGCAATAAAAAATTTCAGAGTGGCCTTTTGTTTTGGGCAACCTAAAGCACACCTGTGCAATAATCATCCTGTTTAATCAACATCTTGATATGCCACACCTGGGATGGATTATCTTGGCAAAGAAGAAGTTTTCACTAACACAGATTTAAACCGATTTGTGAACAATATTTGAGAGGAATAGGTATTTTGTGTATATTGTAAAAGTTTTAGATCTTTCAGTTCAACTCATGAAAAAGGCGTTTACATTATTGTTCAGTCCCTCCGACCTCTATAAGTCAGTTTTTTTTTCATCTAAACCTCCCTCTCTTGCACGTTTTGTTGCTATTTTATGAAACCATGGCACTCCTAATGAGGACGTGTAAATCACACAGACAATTCATGATTCCCTACCCACGCTTCCCACTCATACATTTACCCACCAACTGACACTAAGCTGTATTTTATTTATCCATTTAAGTCGAGTGTGAGACAGACTAACTTAGTTCCCATGATGCAAGGGAGGATAACCTCCGGGACATCTCTCCTGAGTGCCAGAAATTTAAAGGAGCAGTAGAATGGAAAAACAAGTTGACTTTAAGTTAAAGTTAAAGTACCACTGATAGTCACACACACACACTAGGTGTGGGGAAATTACCCTCTGCATTTGACCCATCTCCTTGTTCCACCCCCTGGGGAGCAGTGAGCAGCAGCAGTGGCCGCGCTCGGAAATAATTTTGGTGATTTAACCCCCAATTCCAACTCCTTGATGCTGAGTATTGTATATGATTTACTAGATCATTAAACCATATCCAATTGTATTTTAAATCCGCAAAGTATGTAAAAAATACTGTTTAAACATATTACAAAATGCCACAATATCAGACGGACATTTTGAATATTCCCCTCCAAATATCTTCTGCAATTTGATTTGATTCGAGGTTGGATGACGACAGGATGGGAACGCTTCTGCACTCCGACCATATCACCAGATCGGACAAACTGGAAATATGCAAAAATTTAAGAGATGTGCTATCAATCAATCACAATCTATATGTAATACAATAACAGCTATGCTTGGCTTGTTTTATGCATTGGAAATCATAAACAATTAAGTCAAAAAATCAAGGGTCATCTATTGCGCCCTTAATATTTAATTTACATGTCATGACCTGAACATGAACCAAATATGAATGATATTGATAATATAAGTGCTAGTTATTATAAATGTGTAAGTGTGTATAAAAGCAAATTAATGGAGGTGTTTGAATGTTTTGTTTTAACCGCTTTATAGGCATTATAGTGCAACTACCATCGGTTCCATTGTAAGCAGACTTTTGCTCGTATTAATTTTTGAGTTAGAATGCATAAAAAAAAATAAAAACATCTGTTTGCTTGTCTTACATATGGATTGTGAATGATTCCAAAAAAATTTCAGTTCCAAACGTTGAATATCGGTCCTGCTAGAAACCTGCACTTGTTTGAGGATACCACTTTGAAATTCGAGAATAAAACAGTTTTCCAATATATATATATATATATATATATATATATATATATATATATATATATATTACATTAGATTAGATATCACTTTATTTATTCCTTCAGGAGAGTTCCTTCAAGAAAATTAAAATTTTCAGCACAATCCCATTCAAGATCAGACAAACATTACAGGGAGACAGAACAGGATCGCTGACAGGTCTGCCAGCTTCCAGCGCCCCATATACAGGTAAAAAAGGGGAGGGGAATGGGAGAAAAATAAATAAAACATTGAAATAATTAAAAAAAAAAAAAATTCGGTTTAAGCCTGGGCCCTGGAGAGGGGGTCCAGACTGAGGCCAAAGGGAAAAAAACAACAACTCATAGCCATAGTACACATCCCTCTCACATTTGTGTCAGAGGGAAACATCAAAGAAACACAAAGGACATTAAAACAGTGGATACAACCAGCCACTTCTACATACAGCTATGTATAAAAACTAAAAGAAACATATACACTGTGGTGGCCTCTGCGGTGTTCCACGCCATCGTCCGCTGGGGTGGAGGGAGCGTGGCCAGAGACAGGAGCAGACCCAAACAAGTAACCAAGAGAGCCGACGCCACTCTCGGCCGCCAACCAACTCTCGGCCAATGTCCAGTCCGCATGGATGAGCGAGGATACGTCCAAGGAGACTAAGGTGTGCGACACCTGCTCACCCAGCCAAGACACCGCCAAGCCTCTACGTCCCGGCGCTCCGCAGCCCTGTACCCTCATCCGCATCTCCTCCAGCCCCTCCAAACTGACTCCGGTCTGGCAGAGACCCAGCAGCTGGTCTCCATGGCCAAAAGGCTCCCGGGAGGCAGATCCAGAAGTCCACAAAAAAAGCACCGCAGAGGTCACCAAAGTGACACACCTTGTATGTATGTATGTATATATATATATATATATATATATATATATATAGATAGATATATGTATGTATATATATATATATATATATATATATATATATATATATATATATATATACATATATGTATATATATATATATATATGTATACACACACACACACACACATAGGCCCCTAGACACTTTTTTACTGACCAATGTGGACCCCAGGCCAAAATATTTGCCCATATCCGCTCTAGAGCATTTCCGACATGGGTTCAAGTGCCCTGGAAAGAACTACCAGCAACTGTTATGGATACTACTTCAGCAAAAACCTTTAAGTCCCACCTTAAAAAAATATTAAAATAGACCCTTGTTCAAACCAGTTGATCTGCCAATTTTCTGCTCCGCTTTATAACTATAATTCACTTCATTTGTCTGAATAAATATACATTTTTTGCACCATGTCTCATTTGTAGAATACACTTGTATAATCATAAATGGTTGCTCTATTGCAGGGATGTCAAACTCAAATACAGAGTGGGCCAAAATTCTAAACTGAACAAAACCGCGGGCCAAAGTTGAACAACTTAACCTTTTAATAGAGACCCAAAAAAGTTGTGCATTGCATATTGAACAAGCAAGGCTTATATAACTTTATAGTGACATGCAAAATTGAGTTTTGCTGGTAGCGGGGGTGTATATTGTGGCGTCCCGGAAGAGTTAGTGCTGCAAGGGGTTCTGGGTATTTGTTCTGTTGTGTTTATGTTGTGTTACGGTGCGGATGTTCTTCCGAAATGTGTTTGTCATTCTTGTTTGGTGTGGGTTCACAGTGTGGTGTAACAGTGTTAAAGTTGTTTATACGGCCACCCTCAGTGTGACCTGTATGGCTGTTGACCAAGTATGCCTTGCATTCCCTTGTGTGTGTGTGTGTGTAGAAGCCGTATATATTACGTGACTGGGCCGGCACGCTGTTTGTATGGAGGAAAAGCGGACGTGACGACAGGTTGTAGAGCAGGGGTCAGGAACCTTTTTGGCTGAGAGAGCCATACCAGCCAAATATTTTTAAAAGTATTTCCGTGAGAGCCATATAATATATTTTTTTAACACTGAATACAACTATATGCGTGCATTTTTAAGAAATACCGACATTTTTAGAGTATAATAAGTCTCTTATTCTTTTTAATAACATTTTTATTCTGAGGCTAACCAAAAATAAATAAAATACTTCTTATCATTAATACGACTTCTTAAACAGGTGCGGTAGAAACCGGATGGATGGATAAAAATGCATGACAATGTTTTATATTTTGAACGTTATTTTTGACACTGTGATTACCAACGGAATTATTCATTACTTATCTTGTTAAGCAATGTCAGCTAAGATTTATCTGAGAGCCAGGTGCAGTCATCAAAAGAGCCACATCTGGCTCTAGAGCTATAGGTTCCCTACCCCTGTTGTAGAGGATGCTAAAAGCAGTAACTTTAAGGCACGCCCCCAATATTGTTGTCCGGGTGGAAATTCGGGAGAATGGTTGCCCCGGGAGATTTTTGGGGGGGCACTGAAATTCCGAATTCTCCTGGAAAAATCGGGAGGGTTGGCAAGTATGAGAATTAGCGTTGAATGTGGTGATACAGTGGCACTGCCACTGTATAATACCGGCGGGCCAGCTCTAATGTTAATTTATTATTGCCTCAAGGGCCAAATAAAATTATACGGCGGGCCAGAATTTGACACCCATGCTCTATTGGTTATCTGAGAAATACTGTTGGCCAGGCTGGAGATCTCACATTCTAGGTGGTGAAGTAGATATTAGTAGAGTTATCAGTATTAAAACCGTGTTTACGGGTAGAAAACACGAGACCCAAAGGACAAAGTCCTGCTGAAATTTGAAATAGGTCAAGCTGCCCATTGGAACCAAAGCAAGTGTCACATTCAGGTAAAGTCGAAGAGAGGGTTTGTGTTCCCCAGGATGCAATGGACAGGCAGGAAAACAGTGTGCAGATAAGCGCAGTCTTTAATCCTCCAAAAAGATGAATAACAAATGTGTCGCTGGGAGCACACGAAAAGCTCAAGGCTAAGCAGGGCTATGTTGAGCAGATTGCTAAGCAGCAAACAGAACACAGAACTAACATACCACAAAGTAACTTGTCGTGTAAAGAAAGCAAAGCGACCGCATCGACTCCACTGCATTATGGGTATAAAAAGGAGGCGTGATTAAGGTGGTAGTAGGTGGGATCGCTAATCATAAAACAGAAACAGGTGTGGATAACGCTCAACCAAACGTCTTTTTGTGTCGTTCTCGCCATTTCCAGGCCCTAAATGTCTGTCAAAGTGTGCCAACTTGTCGGATTAACTCCTCAGACTTCTTCTGACCAGGTGAGATGCTTGATTTATGATCTACAAAAATATTCACACACACTATAAAGTTTGTCTGTTAACACTTAAAATAACGATACCACTAATATTTGGTTAATATTCAAGTCACGAAATATAAATGGAGTATTGTTGGCAGTTTTTGAATGGTTATTTAATGGATTTTAAGGGCAAAATTGAAGACCTTCCATTGGCTCCACTTAAAGCTGTCTTTTATTTACGTCATTCTAACCCAAGTTAGAATGCAATAAAACATCCATCAGTCGTCATGTCTTTCATAATGATTGTGAACGATAGGCAACATTTTCCAAAAAAGCACAGTTCCTTTTTAAGGCAAAAGAATACCTTTAAAAAAGGGTGATACTGGTGCTTACAGAATCACCATTATGAGCCACCCTTCAAAGTCTACCAATTATAGGTTGACATCACATGGACAAATACAAGACCTTCAGGAGAAAAGTTCTGTGGTCAGATGAAACAAAAATTGAGCTGTTTGGTCACAATACCAAGCAATATGTTTGGAGGAGTAAGGGTGAGGCCTTTAACCCCAAGAACACCACCCTACCGTCAAGCATGGTGGTGGTAGTATTATAATCTGGGCCTGTTTTGCTGCCAATAGAGCTGGTGCTTTACAGAGAGTAAATGGGACAATGAAAACCTCCAAATTAGTCAGGATAACCTCAAATCTTCAGCCCGGATGTTGGGTCTTGGGCGCAGTTGGGCGTTCCAACACACATCAAACGTGGTAAAATAATGGCTAAATCAGGCTAGAATAAAGGTTTTAGAATGGCCTTCCCAAAGTCCATTTTAGAAAACCAACAAATTTAGCTGAACTGCACCAATTTTGTCAAGAGGAGTGATCAAAAATTCAACCAGAAGCTTTCCAGAAGCTTGTGGATGGCTACCAAAAGCGCCTTATTGCAGTGAAACTTGCCAAGGGACATGTAACCAAATATTAACATTGCTGTATGTATACTTTTGACCCAGCAGACTTGGTCACATTTTCAGTAGACCAATAATAAATTCATAAAGGAACCAAACTTCATGAATGTTTTTTGTGACCAACAAGTATGTGCTCCAATCATTCTATCACAAAAAAAATAAGTGTTGTAGAAATTATTGGAAACTCAAGACAGCCATGACATAATGTCCTTTACTAGTTTATGTAGACTTTTGACCACAATTGTATGTATATATATATATATATATATATATATATATATATATATATATATATATATATATATATATATATATATATATATATATATATATATATATATATATATATCATTACATTGATATTTTTTGTCATTACATTTTTTTTTATTTTTTTTTTTATTTATTTATATTAAAAATGTCCCTGGACACATGAGGACTTTGAATATGACCAGTGTATGATCCTGAATTTATTTGGAATCGGATTGATATCCAAATATGTGGTATCATCCAAAATTAATGTAAAGTATCCAAACAACAGAAGAATAAAAACATTATTACATTCTAACAGAAGTGTAGATAGAACATGTTAAAAGAGAAAGTAAGCAGATATTAACAGTAAATGAACATGTAGATTAAACATTAATTCTCTACCACTTGTCCTTAATAATTTTGGCAAAATATTAGAATGGAAAAAGACAGAATATATTACTACATATGTCAGCAGACTAAATTAAGAGTCTTTGTTTGTTTATTTACTACTAAAAGACAAGTTGTCTTGTATTCTCTATATTTTATTAAATGACAAAGTTGCAATAAGAACATATGTTTAATGTACCCTAATTTTTTTGGTTAAAATAAAGCCAATGATGCCATTTTTTGTGGTCCCGTTTATTTAGAAAAATAATTTTGGTACAAGTACCGGTACCAAAATATTGGTATCAGGTCAACATTACTAAAAACATATTACAAGGTGCAAATTAGTTATCAGTAATTGTTGAAAAATTTAAGAGTAAAGTTAAATGACTCATTTACAATAATGTTACACTGTGCAAGTGTGAATGTTATTTTTGACGATTTAACTTTTCCAACTAAACCATTCACATAACAAGTGACCAACATAAAATGTGAATTCTTCTACCCCTGGTGCCTGTATTTGAAATCGGTTTGAAATGATCCAGAATCTCTCCTTTGTTGTCTGGCTTAATCACCGTGTTCACGTGGAAAATCACAATCATGAACATTGTACTGAAAACACAGAAACTTTCTTCACTGTAGGTTGGGAAGACACATTTATCATATTACAAATGAAGAATGTAAATTGACTGATTGATTGATTGAAACTTTTAATAGTAGATTGCACAGTTCAGTACATATTCCGTACAATTGACCACAAAATGGTAACACCTGAAAAAGATTTTCAACTTGTTTAAGTCGGGGTCCACGTTAATCAATTGATGGTACAAATATATACTATCACCATAACACAGTCATCACACAAGTTAATCATTATAGTATATACATTGAATTATTTACATTATTTACAATCCAGGGGGTGGGATGAGGAGCTTTGGTTGATATCAGTACTTCAGTCATCAACAATTGCATCAACAGAGAAAACATTGAAACAGTGTAGGTCTTACTTAGTAGGATATGTACAGCCAGCAGAGAACATAGTGAGTTCAGATAGCATAAGAACAAGTAAATACATTAGAAATACATCTGATTATTTACATTAGGTTATTTACAATCCGAGATGCACTTACTTTTACACCTGTTGGGAGTGCATTCCACATTGATGTGGCATGGAAAGAGAATGAGTTAAGACCTTTGTTAGATCGGAATCTGGGTTTAACGTGGTTTGTGGAGCTCCCCCTGGTGTTGTGGTTATTGCGGTCATTTACGTTAAGGAAGTAGTTTGACATGTACTTCGGTATCAGTGAGGTGTAGCGGATTTTATAGACTGGGCTCAGTGCAAGTTGTTTTACTCTCTCCTCCACCCTGAGCCAGCCCACTTTGGAGAAGTGGGTTGGAGTGAGGTGAGATCTGGGGTGGAGGTCTAAAAGTAATCGGACAAGCTTGTTCTGGGATTTTTAGAGTCTAGATTTGAGGGATTTGGAGGTGCTGAGGTACCAGGAGGTGCAAGAGTAATCGAAAAAGGGTTGAATTAGAGCTCCCGCTAGAATCTTCAAGGTGCTTTTGTTGACCAGAGAGGAGATTCTGTAGAGGAATCTCGTTCTTTGGTTGACCTTTTTGCTTACCTTGGTTGCCATTTTATCACAGGAAAGATTGGCCTCTAGAATGGAACCTAGGTAGGTGATCTCATCTTTCCTGGTGATAACAATGTCACCCACTTTTATAGTGAAGTCACTGATTTTCTTAAGGTTGATACGGGACCCAAATAGGATGGATTGCGTTTTACCTAAGTGTATGGATAGCTTGTTGTCAGCGAGCCAGGTGCAAATTTTAAAGAGTTCAGCACTGATAATTTGTTCCAATTGTGACTTGTCCTTGCCGGATACCAGCAGGGCCGAGTCATCCGCAAACAGGAACAATTCACAGTCGCATGCTGATGGCATGTCATTTACGTATATTAGGAACAGTAAAGGTCCTAGTTTACTGCCTTGGGGGACTCCACAGCTTACTGAGAGGGGAGGGGACATGGTGCCGTTCACCTCTACCACCTGTTTCCTCCCCTCCATGTAAGATTGCAACCAGCTCGATGAGGTTATATCGAATCCGATTGCTCTGAGCTTACCCAACAGTATAGCGTGGTTAACGATGTCAAAGGCCTTCTGAATGTCCAGCATGACCATGCCGCAGTATTTGCCCGCGTCCACCTCGTGTTTGATGTGGTCGGTCAGATAGAGAAGGCATGTGTCAGTGGAGTGGTTAGTTCTGAAGCCGGATTGGAATTTGTACATTAGTTTATTAGTAGCAAGGTATCTATCGACCTGTTCATAAACAATTTTTTCCATTACTTTCGAAATGGTACTGAGAATAGAAACAGGTCGGTAGTTACCAGGTTCTAATTTGCTTCCTTTTTTATAAAGGGGGGTTACTCTTGCTTTCCTGAAATCATTGGGTACTTGGCCTTGTTTGATTGAGAGGTTTATTGTACGTGTGATTATTGGGGCAATGGTGGTGGCAGAGTCCATGAGGAATCTGGAGGGGATATTGTCAAGGCCGGTGGCCTCGTTAGGGTGGAGCGCGCTCAATTTATTAAGCACCTTGTCAGCTGAGACCATTTTTAATTTGAAATTGTTGTTGATTACTCCTAGCTTTCTGTAGAAGGCTTTAATGTGTTCTACACCAAAGCGACCAGAGTGATGGGACAGCTTGTTGACGAGAGTTGTGGCTATGTTGGTGAAAAAGGTGTTAAGTCTGCTTGCTACCTCCATTTTGTCTGTAATGAGGGAGTCACCCTCCGTGATGTTGATGTTCGTGAGTCTGGTTTTAAATTTCTGGCTACATCCAGGAAGCTGGTTGTTGAGAATTTTCCAGAGCTCACGTGGCTTTTTTGTGTTTTCCTCTATTTTGTCGTTGATGTCATTTTTATTTAAGGTTGTTTGTCTTATTTCTGAATTTATTGCATTGCTTTGATTTGAGGTTATTATTATTGGGTTGTTTATCTACTTCAGTTTTACACTTTTGGTATTCGAAGTATTTTCTGTCTCTGTCTTTTATGGCAGCTAATAAGTCTGGATTGATCCATGGTTCAGAGCGGGCTTTGATCCTGACTGTTCTCACGGGAGCCATATCATTTAGTATCGCTAGGAACGCTGTTTTGAAGCGATCCCAAGCATCTTCAACCAGGTTGCTCGTGACCACAGGGGACCAGTCCCACTCATCTAATTTAAGGTTAAAATTATTACTTGAGTATGTTTTAAGGGATCTGGATTGAGCTGTTATGTGGCCATTGGCTTTGAGTTTACTTATTTTACGCGTGCAGAAGGTTATATAGTGGTCGCTAAGACCACAGATCACGACCACAATATTTTTTATGTTATGCCGGTCTGATGTGAGGATGAGATCTATGAATGATTGGGTGGAATCACTCACCCGTGTGGGGAGTGTTATTAGCTGGGAGAGAGTGTGCAGATTACAGAACTTGCAGTCTTTTTTAAAGACTGTCTACTTGCTACAGGAAACACAGTTGCAGCTGTTAAATACAGGAGAGAAGCTGGGAGAAACCACTGAATTGAACTGCGTGAACTATGATATAACCTTCTCAGTGGCCAAAAGACTATAAAAATGGGACCCGTTACCTTCCTGCTTGGCACTCAGCATTAAGGGTTGGAATTGGGGGTTAAAACACCATAAATGATTCCCGGGCGCAGCACCGCTGCTGCCCACTGCTCCCCTCACTTCCCAGGGGGGATCAAGGGTGATGGGTCAAATGCAGAGAATAATTTCGCCACATCTAGTATGTGTGTGACAATCATTGGTACTTTAACTTTAACTCAATACTACTATATTTTAATTTTTGAGTGTGGTGGTGGTCATTATAATATCCATCCATTTCCTACCGCTTATTCCCTTTTTGGGGTCGCGGGGGGCACTGGCGCCTATCTCAGCTACAATCGGGTGGAAGGCGGGGTACACCCTGGACAAGTCGCCACCTCATCACAGGGTCATTATTATATTACAATAAAACACATGAATATTTACGTACATATTTTAACATGTAGGGACAGCGTGGCTCAAATGGTTGAGCGGACGTCCAGAAACTTGAAGGTTTTTTTTTGTGTCCTTGGTGCCACCAAGCTCCCGGTGCAACCCACACTGGTGTATGAATGTGAATGAATGGTCGGCCAAAGTGGCAGCCACGTCTCTGTCGGTCTACACTAGGGCAGCTGTGGCTGCAGATGTAGTGTACAACCACTTGAAGCAATAATTGGTTCTGTCACTATAAAAAAATGTAAATATAATATTGATATAGTATGAGAAGTTGGCAGAGGTAAGACAGTATGGGGTGCCGAATGTAACATTTCAGTCACACGTCACTTGCAGAAATATTTCTCGCATTTAACTCATTTTCATCATATTTAAGTTTAATTTAAACGTTGACTCCAAATGTTGTATTTGCACTCACCATTATCTTTTTTAGATTTAACATTTAGATTTAAGGCCCTAGTGTGTGAATGTTAGTGTGAATGTTGTCTGTCTATCTGTGTTGGCCCTGCGATGAGGTGGAGACTTGTCCAGGGTGTACACCGCCTTCCGTCCGATTGTAGCTGAGATAGGCACCAGCGCCCTCCGCGACCCTAAAGGGAATAAGCGGTAGAAAATGGGTGGATGGATTTAGATTGAAGATTTAGATTCAACGTTTAAAGTCAACATTTGGGTTTAAGAGTAATATTTAGCCTTAACATTTATATTTAGATTTTTAGAGTTAAATTTAAAATTCATACTTCGATGTAAAATGTTGTTTTAGATTTAACATTAAGCGCTCAAATTTAGATATAAGATTTATATTTAGATTTAATATTTAGGTATAAAATATAGTCAACATTTATTTTACATAAATGTGATGAAAATGAGCTAAATGTAAGAAAAGTGTGTTAAATGAGAGAAAAGTTGGCTAATTGTGTGAAATCTGCTATTTAAGTGTGACTGAATATTTACATGTGGCACCCCATTAGACAGTCCTTCAAACAACAATTTACAACTATCTTTACAAAAGTCATGAAGAAAATCAAAAGGTTTCACCAAATAGTCGCAAATCCTTGCTTTTAGTTTTCCCATCACTGTTTGTGCCATTTTCCACAGACTGGGATCTCTTATTGGACAGTATGCGCTAATCCAGTGGTATTCAACCTTTTTTCAGTGATGTACCCCCTGTGAACATTATTTTAATTCAAGTACCCCATAATCAGAGCAAAGCATTTTTGGTTTAAAAAAAAAAAGAGATAAAGAAGTAAAATACAGCACTATGTCATCAGTTTCTTATTTATTAAATTGTATAACAGTGCAGAATATTGCTCATTTGTAGTGGTCTTTCTTGAACTATTTGGAAAAAAAGATATAAAAATAACTAAAAACTTGTTGAAAAATTAACAAGTGATTCAATTATAAATAAAGTTTTTTACACATGTAAGTAATCTTTAACTTAAAGTTCCCTCTTTGGGGATTGTAATAGAGATCCATCTGGATTCATGAACTTAATTCAAAAAGTTTCTTCACAAAAAACAAAAAAATCTAGCTCTCAACACTGAATATTGCATTGTTGCATTTTTTTTTTCGCAGTTTATGAACTTACATTCCTATTGAGTTTAAGTATTATTCAATACATATATTTTAAAAGTATTTTTAAATTGTTGCTATTTTTAGAATATTTTTTAAAAATCTCACTTACCCCTTGGCATACCTTCAAGTACCCACAGGGGTACGCATACCCCCTTTTGAGAACCACTGTTCTAATCTTGTTTTTGCAAACCAGCCCAGTCCTGAGCAAGTTAGCTGTAGTGCATGAATTATCATGGCAACATTATCCTGCTTGTTGTCGTAGGACTGCGTATGCGTCTCTAATCCTTAAATGTACAAATCCTGATCTGTACTACAGGCCCCTGGTCTTAAAGCAGCATTACGTAACTTTTCAACCTTCATAAAATATTTTCATAACTTTTGGTATGATGCATCAACTTACAACAAGTTGAATGACACCTCTGTCATGGCTTGAGGGGGTCTGTATCGCTCTCACTTGCATTTAGTGAAGAATTTGAGGATGGTGGAAGGAACCCTGCCGCACTAAAAATTTAAAATGTCCTGACTTGCTTAACAGTATACGTCATTGCCTCTTTCCCCCATTCATTAAAAAGACAGATGTTGCCTTTGTGCAATTACTGCTTTCATGGCAGAATCTGAAAACAACCAAAGAAACGAAAAGTTTAATCTGAGGAGACAAAAAGAAAAAAAATGCAGGCTACCCGGATAAAAGGACAGTCAAGGATCAACATTGGCCCAGCTTTCACTCACTGGGGTGAGCTCAAAGATTTCAGACCGATGCTGTTTTGGCTCTCTTCCTGCTTTACCCGTAAGGAACATTCGATGCTCAAATCAAAATGAAAATGGTAATGTTAGCTATGGGAAATATGCGTGGTAGCAATAAATAGCCAGCAACTGTGTAGTTTGTAGTTCCACACTGACACGACCAGCCTTGCAAAACACTCAGAAGAACTTTATGAAGAAAATACGATGCGATGACTGCAAATCGCAAATATAAAGTTTGAGTAAAATATGTAGGTTCATCCTGTGGAAAGATCAGTCATACTGAATCATTGTGGTATTATCGTGTCAGTTTGTATGTTCGTGACTGTGGTTTCTGACAATGAATGAGGCTATGCGCTGGTCCTCATAGGAAATGTGGTTTTCCTTCAGGAAGATCACTACCACCTTGGTCTAGTAGCGTCGCCAAAATCAAGCACAACTGAACGTTTTTAAGTAGGGCTTTAAGAATAAGATAAGGCAAAACAGAAAACACAACATGATTGCTTATGACTGTAAACGGACAACGCTGCAAAAGATTGGAGTGGAGTCAATCAGAAGTTGGAAGTTCAGTTCAGGGCCTGTTATTGGAGTAGGTCTAGTAGGCTGGTGCTTTTTTGAAGAACAGCCATTCAGCTCCCCTATTGGAGTGTCACAGTGATTGATTTGCTGTGAGACCAAGCCTTAATGGCTTCATCAGCCCCAGGCCACGCACACATTTATGAAAACATCACAAACTGTGCACACACTCTGATGACCTGCACACTACAATGTCATTCTGGCAGAATAAAGTTCACCTCAAATCCAACATCCAACACCCTAATCACTCTCTTAAAGACAGAGTGGTCTCAACGTAATTTGATTGCTGTTTCCCCGTTTCTCCTATCTTTTTTCTCTGCCTCCTAATAAGCCCCTGTTTTTTTTCTTAGTTCATTCGCTTTTTGCTCATTCTTTTTCCTCGTTACTTCAAGACCAATCCTTAGCATTTCACTTTCAAACCTAATAGGCCAAACCAGAAGCGTAATTGTTATTATACATGGTGTCCCTAAAGTCAAATAGAATAGACAAATCTGTAGTAAAAAAAAATACTAAAATATAAAATAGATGTTTTTGAAGTTTTTTTGCCTTATTTAATACACCTCCATATAGGCAGTATTGTCAATGTATACATCAAGAAAGTACTCGATTTATGGTCATGTTCACTGTAGCATAGCCTCATTAGTGGTGGTAATACAATCAGTGATATTTTGCCTCAGGTTGTTCATCAAACAATATCTTTGTTTGATACACAATATCGAGAAACAAGTCTTAGGGAGTGATTTCTGGTTAAGCAGCTAATGGACATTCCCTCCCAATCCACCTGTCTGCTCATGTTTGAAATAGTAAAGCTTTTTTGATCAAATTTGAGATTTCTCCACCTGATACTCCACCCGACTCGAAAAGTATCTCTTGCCTTACTGCCATCTAACTGAATTATTAGTCATATTTTTCACAGACAAAATAAAAAATGTCCGGCCATTATCAAGCGCCAATGAATTATATCCTTATTTGCAGTATTTATTTTTAAATAAAAGCCTTTCAATGTATATGCTAAACTATATTGACATATTCAAAGATTGCCTAAAGGGACATTAAGTAACTTTTCAACCTCCATAAGATATTTTCATAACTTTTGGGAAGAAACATGAACTTACAACTGTCACGATCCGTGACTCGGATCGTTAATGGTTTTGCCCTATTTCTGTCTTTGTTCATGTTTCGTTTCTGGACTCTGCCGATCCTTGTTTGAGCACTTCCTTGTTTGTGTTAGTCACCATGGCAACGTATTGTGTTCCTCCTCACGGGCTCCTGTCACACACCTGTTTGTAATAATTATTTGTGTATTTAAGCCCACCTGGTTCCTTAGTTCGTCCTCGGTCCATTACTTGCTTTTCGCAACACGTCACGTTTTGTATCCTTGTGCCCTCGATTATTTTGTGCTAAGTTCCGCCTTAGCTTCACGTGCGTGTGGCACGTCGTTTAATGTTTTCTGTTTCCTGCTACGTTTTTAGCATTAGCTTTCCGTGCATTGGCACGCGCTTTGTTTTTCCCCTTTTTTGCACCAGTGTTCTTTTGTTTTATTATATTAAAACGTATTCTTACCTGCAATCCTGCTGGCTGGTAGTGTGTGCATCCACGAAGTGGCAACTCCGCGCAACAAGTGCGCCGAACGCGTGACAACAACTAGTTGACCGAGATGTCTGTCATGGCCTGAGGGGGGTCTGTATAGCTTTCACTGGCACTTAAAAACTTTGAGGAGGGTGGCAGAAACCCTGCCACAAATGTGCTGACTTTCATGACGGGGGTGGGGGGTCGCAGCTTACTGCAAGGTTTGTTCTCCCAGGATGCAAACAGACTTTCCCGGACAGGACTTGAAGGTCGGAACATATTTAATAATCAATTAATCTTACACAGCAGAAATGACAGGAACCAAAACAAGAAAGTGTGCCGTTCACACGAGAAGCTAAGACAAAAAACTTAATACATGAAACATGATACTATTAACATGAAAACCTCACTAAACTATGGCATGAAACAAATAGCATTAACTATGGAATCACATGAAATACGCATGAAACTGTGGCATGAAAAGAGCAATGACGCCAGCCGACTAACTGGCCAAGACTTAAAGAAGTCTTAAGTAATAGTCCCCTTAATTAAAGCAGGTGCGTGTCTGAACACCAGCGGCAGCTGAAACTAATGAGTTGCCATGGTAACTAAACAAAAAAGGGAGCGCAAACAGGAACCAAAAGAGTCCAAAACTAACAAACAATAACAAAAACATAATTCAGTCCACCGATCATGACACTGACTTGCTTTACCGCATACGTCACGCCCCACTACACATTTCGTTAAATTTACAAAATTCGTTGCAAACGCCTACGTGCCGCCAGAAAACTAAAAGGAGAAGAAAAAGAACAGCTACGTGCAATTACTGCTACTATGGCAGAAACTGCAAAACAACCAAAGAAATAGTCTTGTCTAAGGAAACAAAAAAGAAAAAGGAAGGCTACACGGGTAAAAGGACAGTCAAGGATCAACTTTGGCCCGGCTTTCATTTGCTGGCGTGAGCTCAACGACGAGGGATTTCAGATCGATCCTGCCTTGGTTCTTATGGATTCTCAAATCAAAATGATAATGCTAATGTTAGCGATCGGATATTTGCGTGGTAGCAATAAATAACCAACAGCTCGACAGTTTACAGTTCCACATGACCAGCCACGCAACAACCTCAAAAGTACTGTATAGAGAAAAAACTATGCGATGACTTCAAATCCCATATATAAAGTTTGAGTAAAATATGTAGGTTCCTACTGTGGAAAGATCAGTCATACTGAATCACTGTGGTATTATTGTGTCAGTTTGACGCTATATGTGCTAGTCCTCATGGAAAATGTGTTTTTTCTCTGGCAAAACACTTTCGCTTTGGTCCAGCTAAGAAAGTCCATTCAGTCATATTTGTACTACATAGCTCTGAGTCACAAGATAATTCCATCTGACTTTAGATGATCGATAGCAAACTGGATCGGCTTGCCAGTCAATTACGTTATATAAAAAAAATTGTTGTTGTACCATGTCTTTTTTGCTCATTTTGGCAATTATAGATGAAAATAAAACCAAATAAATGGTGTGTTACATTTCTTCACTTACCTTAGTTGTTTTCCTTCATTAAAACAAAGCAATTATCTTGATATTTAGCTAAAATTCTGTCGCTGTAATTGTTATAAACCTTTACCCCAGAAAAAAAGGTCAGGTACTTAATGGTCAGAATTAATGTATTGATTCATTAATTCTCAGGAGCTGGACCAGATAGCAGCTGTATTGTTTATCAGTGGTGGCTGCTGGTATTTCGAGTAGGAAAAGTAAATTTTTTGCTACCCTCTAAACAAAAGTACAGTCTCAAATAATCAGACAAAAGACATAAACATACTAGATTTTGCAAAGAAAATGTAATTTAAAGGACTGGAAATTTCTCCATATCAACTCAGAACAATGGAAAGAATCTTGAAAAATGCTCTGTCGTGGTTTTTATTTCAACATCGTTGACTTGCTCGTTTGGCTGTCAATCAAAAATGGATTCAGCCTCAGACAGATCATGCCGAGGCTTGGACAACTTTCCACTCACTTCCAAAGATGCTCAGCAAAATACCAAGCATTTATCCAATGACTGTCGAGTTTCAAAGCAGGGGAACAACCCCACTCTACGCACCCACGTCAAAGTCAATGGACACTCACACTAAATAAATGAGAATAAATGTGCGTCAGCTGCTGCAAGTGTAGTTAATTCTGAACAAAAGTTGAACGCATTTTAGTGTATATTTAGTCAACGAAATGTAGACATAAGTGTATACATTTTCCACTATTAATTTTTATTTTGTTTACATTTTAGGGTAAGTTGAGATTCCCTAGCTGTCTTTGAGGAATTGCCACTGGAACACACACACCACAGACAAACATCCAACGTTCACTATTATAGAGAAATTAGTTTCCAGTTCTCCTCACGTGCATGGGGTGGACCACACCGGTGACGTCTCGGCGCTCCGACTTGTCTGCATACAAGAGGATCCCATGCTGATCTCCCTATGGACTGGACTCTCACAGTATTAACCCAATACACTCGGCATCCATTGAGTCCCCACATCTGCGGTCCTTTACAAGGTTTCTCATTGTTCCCATTGGGTTGAGTTTTTTTCTTGCCCTGATGTGGCATCAGAGCTGAGGATGTCGTTGTGGCTTGTTCAGCCCTTTGAGGCATTCGTGATTAAGGGCTTTATAAGTAAACTTTGATTGATTGATTGATTGATTGATTGATTGATTGATTGATTGATTGATTGATTGATTGATGTTTTGGGAAAATATGTGTTGAATAAAACCTTAAAACAAACACAATTATGATCCAACTATTTTCAATCTTAGGACACGACGCTGATAGGTACATTATTTTCTCAGATATTGTAAATGAATAAATGATGGCTCAGTCTAAATTCAGGTGGTGACAATGTTCATTATTTTCACCAATTCCCAAAGCAGGGCAAAACGTGCCTAATATATACAGTTCAAAATGCTGAAATAGAAGAGAAAAGTCCTCTTTTGATCCACAGAATATCAAAAGTGTGACCTTGGCCAGAGAGAGTGGCATACTCTGAGGGACGGGGACGTTCCTCTCACTCTGTTACAGTCATTATCAGGACAACAGCTTCACCAACCTCGAGGAATACAAAGAAGGATGTTCCTAAAAACTACTTTGAAGGATAAGACTAATTGGATCGACAGTCATAACATGAAAAATAGACATGCATTCATTTCAAGCCTTTGTTCTAGAGTTTCTTCTTTGGTTCCTTCTTGCTATGGGTCTGACTCTGGCTGGTACATATATGTTGGATGTTAAAATCCATCGCTGTTGCCTTTGATGTTGCTCAAAAGTTGAATATACTTAAAATTATATATTTTTCAGTACCTTGCCGGAAGCTTCTGTCTCAAACTAGAATAATGGCTACCGGGGCGGGGACCGGTTCTGGCCTGCAATTATACAGGGGGCAATTAGCTTTGGCAGAGGAACAGCTTTTGCGGCAGGTTGCAGAAATACATTAATAATCTCAGAGTGGAAATTAAGATATTCAGCACAATCCCATTCAAGCGCAGACAAACTATACATGGAGACAGAACAGGATCGCTGACGAGTCTGCCAACTTCTGGCACCCCTTACAAAAAAGGTGAGAAACAGGTAGAGGTTGGGGGGTTGAGAAAAAAAAAATTCAGTCAAAGCCTGGGCCCCAGGAGAGGGGGTCCAGACTGAGGCCAATGAAAAAAAACCTCACAGCCATAGCACACATAAACATGTGTGTAAGAGGGAAACATTAAAAAACACAAAGGACATTAAAAGAGCAGAGCTGATGCAACCAGCCACTTCTACACAACCACAAAAGAAAAAAAATGTGGTGTCCTCTGCTGTGTTCCACGCCATCGTCTGCTGTGGTGGGGGGGAGCATGGCCAGAGACAGAAGCAGACCCAACAAAGCAACCAAAAGAGTCGACTCCATCCTTGGCCGCCCACCAACTTTCTGCCAGTGTCCAGTCTGCATGGATGACCGGGGATACGTCCAAGGAGACCGAGGGGTCCGATACCCGCTCATCAGTGACATGTGGTGAACTAAACACCAGGTGAGGCATACATACTTTCTTACTTAAATTCATAGTCATTAATGATTTAGGTTGCACATTAGAGTTACAGGGGGAAAAAAAGGGGAGTTACTCGCTTTCATAAAAACGTTATCATAATGATATTATGATATGATAAATGGGTCCAAAAAGTATTTGATAAAGTCGTTATTAAATACTTTTTGGTCCCATTTGCTTTTAACAAAATAAATCAAGTATTGTGAGTTGTTTTTACCTTTCTGTATTTGTATCTGAAGCAGCATCAGCTATCCTCCATGACAACGTACGTTGTATGATCGCATTCATTTTGTCTTAAAGTCCAGTTTGGAGAAGTATTTAATCTTGGATACAGTATATAATCCTCCATATTGGCAGACACATTAATTTAATTTCATTTCATTCCAAGAAAATAAACAATATTTTTGCACCACAAACGCTGGCTTACTCTAATAAAAATGCCATGTTTGTTATAAATACAGTTAAAAAAAAAAAGAAGAGAAAAAAATGCTGGCTTCCGCTGGAGAGACCTGTGTCTGCTAACTTGAGCGCCCCCACTTCTCCCAGTGTGGCGAGTCAGAGTACTGCTGAGGCATTGAACTGCAAGTTGACAATATATCGCCCCCTACCTTGAGGCAGAGGTACTTGCTGCCTCAAGACCTGCCTTTTCCACCTGGCAACAAGCATGCGCTCCCACGCACGCAAATGCCCAATACACACTGTGTGTAGCCGTGGAGGCACCGACTGTGTCTGCCTCACTTATCGTCTGCTGCATTGTTTTGAACCACACCAAAATCACATAGAAAGCATAAACCAAAAGAGAAATATTAAAACATATTTTATTTTATTAATTCGTTTTGGAACATCTCATGGTTAAGCCACCTGGTGGCAGGTGAAGCACTGCCTCACTTGCCTCCCCTGACAGCACGTCACTGCCGCTGGAGGCAGATCCAGTAGTTCACCAAAAAAAGCACCGCAGAAGTCACAAAAGTGCCACCCCATGTCACACAGTTCCAAAGGGTCCTGAACATAAAAGGCAAAGATACAAAAAAACACATGAAAAGAAGAGGGAAACATCAGGAACACAAACGTATGACAGCCACTACACTGAGACACCTAATTGTTCCATCGGGTGTCATCATTGTGCTTTGTGTTACCAAGGTAGGATCTTTAACCAAAGTCAGGTTAACAGGCCGATGCAAAACTATTATTAAAACTATTGCCAAACTAACTACGTACAAAATAACTATAAACAAAAGTTATTCAAGCAGCACGATGGCGCACAAGTTCCTCTGTGCTCTCTGTATGAGTATAGAGAAGGAGGTGCATTTTGGCGCAGCAATGTATGGGCTTCTTGCAACACTGCCATCAGCACGTAGGGAATGTGCATGAGATTGAAAAGTCAGCCCCTAAATCATCCCTTAGCGATCACCCCGTCTAGTCATTAATCAGACCTGTGGGTTCTATTTCAAACTAATTAGAGCCTGATTATCTTACATCATAAAGCAGGGGTGTCAAACACATTTTAGACGGGGGACCACATGGAGAAAAATCTTCTCCCAAGTGGGCCGGACTGGTAAAATCACGGCAAGATAACTTAAGAATAAAGACGAATACAGATTGTTTTCTTTGTTTAAAAATAGAACAAGCACATTCTGAAAATGTACAAATCATAATGTTGTCGGGTTTATTTTACACTTACATGTTGCGGCTAATAGTATTCTATCTTTATTTGTCTTGTGTGGAAAACTTGCACTTCCAGGTTTTTCAGGTCACCAATCACCGACATGCCAGGCTCTTCCAGTTTTACGAGAATGTTCTATTTTGCAATAAATTGTCTTTGTGCTTTTTAGCAATTGTCTGTTGGTCAGTCTTGCTCTCACTCGTGCTCATGCTCGTGCTCCACCATCTACCACTCCTCTCTCCTTCCCAGCTGCTGCCTTTAACAGAGCGACAGGTGATTAGAAAAGCACGCCCAGGTGGAGGGTTGGACTCCGCCAAGGCTGTCCTTTGTCACCGATTCTTTCCATAACTTTTATGGACAGAATTTCTAGGCGCAGTCAAGGCGTTGAGGGGTTCCGGTTTGGTGGCCGCAGGATTAGGTCTCTGCTTTTTGCAGATGATGTAGTCCTGATGGCTTCATCTGGCCGGGATCTTCAGCTCTCACTGGGTCGGTTCGCAGCCGAGTCTGAAGCGACCAGAATGAGAATCAGCACCTCCAAGTCCGAGTCCATGGTTCTCGCCCGGAAAGGGTGGAGTGCCATCTCCGGGTTGGGGAGGAGACCCTGACCCAAGTGGAGAAGTTCAAGTACCTAGGAGTCTTGTTCACGAGTGGGGGAAGAGTGGATCGTGAGATCGACAGGCGGATCGGTGCGGCGTCTTCAGTAATGCAGACGTTGTATCGATACGTTGTGGTGAAGAAGGAGCTGAGCCGGAAGGCAAAGCTCTAAATTTACCGGTCGATCTACCTTCCCATCCTCACCTATGGTCATGAGCTTTGGGTCATGACCGAAAGGATAAGATCACGGGTACAAGCGGCTGAAATGAGTTTCCTCCGCCGAGTGGCGGGGCTCTCCCTTAGAAATAGGGTGAGAAGCTCTGCCATCCGGGAGGAACTCAAAGTAAAGCCGCTGCTCCTCCACATCGAGAGAAGCCAGATGAGGTGGCTCGGGCATCTGGTCAGGATGCCACCCAAACGCCTCCCTAGGGAGGTGTTTAGGGCACGTCCAACCGGTAGGAGGCCAAGGGGAAGACCCAGGACACGTTGGGAAGACTATGTCTCCCGGCTGGCCTGGGAACGCCTCGGGATCCCCCGGGAAGAGCTAGACGAAGTGGCTGGGGAGAGGGAAGTCTGGGCTTCCCTGCTTAGGCTGCTGCCCCCGCGACCCGACCTCAGATAAGCGGAAGATTATGGATGGATGGATGGATGGCCCAGGTGGGCCTTCTACGCACCTGTCGCTGAGCTCGAATTCGTTCCTGGCACACCCTGCTTTGTTGCAGGACTGTAGGCCACGCCCCCCTTTCACATCTTTATTTATACTTTCTGAATAAATTATGTGATCATGTTCATCAGTCAACTAATTTTCAATCTATCAGGATAAAAAAAATAACAAAATCAAATAACGGGATGTTATTTATGTAGTTTGGTCAGTTACCTCGACTGGTGCACTAATGTGTTGGGTTTTTTTTTTTCTTACATATGTAGCATAATCTAGATTAGAAAGATACAGATAATTAATATTGCGACATCTAGTGGACACATCTAGAGCAGCAGTTTTTTCATTCAAAAATTTCGGCTCATTTTTATACTTCGCAAAGTCATCCCGTGGGCCGGATAAAACCTGCGGGCCTGATCCGGCCCGCGGGCTGTACGTTTGACACCCCTGTCATGAAGCATAAACTGAGCCATTAATTAGGCCCCTGCTGTGGCCTTGGTTATGAAGGTATGGGAATGTGTATATAGTGTGAAAATGAAAAAAGTCGATTAAAAATGTCAGCAAACACCGTGATGCTTCAAGATGATGTCACACAGGCCTTGTTATCTTCACCTTGTTGCTTAGGGGAAGAAAACAACTGTATGGGTTGTGAGGCTTCTGTGATGTGGCTGAGGGCTGCTGGGTGGATTTAGAAGGTGGTAATGCCTCAGAAACCAGAGTTAAGAGCTCTAGCCTGCCCGATATACCTGACACCTGCGGCATGTTTGTTTTTTTCCCCTTTCTGCAGGGAGAAATACTAAACCCTGTCTTTCAGATTTACATCTGCCTCACTGATGTAAGACCAACACATCCACTGCAGGAGCATTACATTCGGCAAATATCAACACCAGTGATTCACAAACTGTGGCACGTGTACCACTTGTAGTAGTTGGGCCGGATGAATACAACAAAAATAATCAAGAAATTATTTTGATTGATACTGTAGTCCCTGAATAATTACACGATTATTCATTAATTACAAAACATGAGTATTTATTGTACCACCAAAACTCATTAAAAACATTAAATACAGCTTGAAAACTGGCTATAAATTCGTAACATATAAATCACAACAAGTAAAATAATAAATCTAAATAACAAAAACAATATTAAAAAAACTATGCAATTAAAGGCCTACTGAAATTAGATTCTCTTATTTAAACGGGGATAGCAGTTCCATTCTATGTGTCATACTTGATCATTTCGCGATATTGCCATATTTTTGCTGAAAGGATTTAGTAGAGAACATCCACGATAAAGTACGCAACATTCGGTGTTAACAGAAAAGCCCTGCCTCTACCGGAAGTCGCAGACGATGTCGTCACGTTTGAGGGCTCCTCACATATTCACATTGTTTATAATGGGAGCCTCCAACAAAAAGTGCTATTCGGACCGAGAAAACGACAATTTCCCCATTAATTTGAGCGAGGATGAAAGATAAGAAGCGACTATTTAACCACAGTTTTGTCACCGAAACCTGCTGGTTGACATTTGGTCTGGATTCATGTTTGCTTGACCGCGCTGTGATCCAAAAGAAATATTCACCTCCGGGAATTTTAAACAAGGAATCACCGTGTGTTTGTGTGGCTAAAGGCTAAAGCTTTCCAACTCCATCTTTCTCCTGTGACTTCTCCAATATTAATTTAACAAATTGCAAAAGATTGAGCAACGTTAAGGCAGACGACATTTAGCTGTGTGTGTGTGCGTAGCGCTCATACTTCCTAAAAACGTGTGACGTCTTGCGTACACGTCATCATTACACGACATTTTCAAGACGAAACTCCCGGGAAATTTAAAATTGAAATTTGGTAAACTAAAAAAGCCGTATTGGCATGTGTTGCAATGTTAATATTTCTTCATTGATATATAAACTATCAGACTGCATGGTGGGTAGTAGTGGGTTTCAGTAGGCCTTTAAGCTTTTGCGTTTTTTTATTTTCAGTTTTTTACCTTTAACACTTATATATTTATTTATTTTTACACTTATAGAGTGTGTGGTTTTTGTAAAAAATTTAATTTAACAAAATGTTTGTTATTCAAATGCAGAAATCCTCACATTTATTGGTGTTATACATATTTTTATTTAATTTTGATCATTATTTTAGGTCAAACCATAATTGTAATTGTATCAATTAGTGCTTTAAGTACAGTGTGCTTGTGCAAGGCACTTTTTTGAAACCTTTATTTTGTTGACATGGGGCACCATGCTATTATTGTGAAGAAAGGAAGTGTGCTGTGGTGTTGTTTTCAGCTTGACAGCTGAGATAGGCTCCAGCGCCCCCCGCAACCCCAAAAGGGACAAGCGGTAGAAAAATGGATGGATGGAAGTAGGGAGTTGACACACTTGAGGCTGTTTAAAAAAGGAGAGCGCCTCTCAAGTTGGAACCACTGTTTGTACATTGATGTTACAAACGTGCATCGATGATGTCGTTCACAACAACGCAAGCAGATGAGATGTGTTGTTGTTCTATGGATCGTTTTTGCTAGCTTTAGCTTCATAGGCTAGTCCTAACACAGTACTCTCAACTAGGACGTATCATACAAATGTTTGGCCATCTTACATTTGGGCTCCATTTTTTTTTTTTTAAAGAGTGTAAAGCTAACAGTCGCTGCCTGACCAGGGCTCAGAAAATCTGCAAAGACACCTCCCACCCCCACTAAGGACTGTTTTCACTGCTGGACTCTAGGAAGAGGTTCCGCAGCCTCCGAAGCAGAACCTCCAGATTCTGAAACAGCTTCTTCCCTCAGGCCGTAAGACTCTTGAACGCATCATAATTAAATTATCCCCTCAACTTCCCCCAAAAAGGATTAACTCGCTGTAATAAAAAGACAATATAACATACATCCATAAACCTGGATGCATATGCAAAAGTGCAATATATTTATCTGTAATCTATTTATTTATTCCTGCACCTCATTGCTTTTTTTTAATCCTGCACTACCAAGAGCTAATGCAAAAAAAATGTGTTCTTATTTGTACTGTAAAGTTCAAATTTGAATGACAATAAAAAGGAAGTCTAAGTCTAAGTATGTGAAATGTATAGGGCATTTCTAATGGTCTGTGATAGGTGCAGGTTTTGATACCTTCCTTTGCCTACACTCTTCTTGAAGAAGAATTTCTGACATTGACTTTTCCGTTGTACATCATTGCCCGAGATACTCATAATGTTTCTACTTTTTGTCATTAAAACTGTTCTTCATGTTTTGCCTCACTTCAGCATAAATTAAAGGGGTGTATGTAACGGTGTAGAAAACAGAAGTTCATTATGCTTGATTAAATTATGAATGAAGTGTTGCAACAGCGCCTGTTGCTGGCGATAAGTGGTGTGTACGGTTACCTGCGGGAAGTGCTCAGAACTGTGACGCCTTCCAAAGCGGTGAGAAACGTTTTTTTTTTGTCCGGGATTGATTACTAATTTGTGAAAATGTACTGTTTATATTTTGATTAGTACTTTGTATCGTACACATAAAAAGGTTCACTAATTGGTATTGACCAAAACTGTATCCTCGAGTGATATTTTGAAGACAATAACACACTTTTACTGTGTAAACTAATTGGTGATTGTTGATGTGTTATTTAGAGAATCCCGTGACCCAAGTGATCTCACAGTCTCACAATTTGCACTGTTTTGCAGGTAATATTATATTTCATGCCGCTGTGATTGTTTGGTTGTTCACATAGTTGTCCTCACCTATTATTATGTTGCTAATGGTAGCTTGGCTAGGCAGCAGCCTGGTTTATCAACTGCATGGTTTGAAGAAGCCATTTTCGATCCGAGGTGTGTTTAGGGACATTCTGTAAAATGTAGATTCTGTAAATTTACTGTGTATTTTGCATATAAAAAAAGGATTATTGTTAATTTGAGTACACCTTTGTCAGAACATGTGAAACCAATGGAGAAATGATTATGAAAATTAGTATGAAGATTTGGTTTAAACACTGTACCAGGGGTGTCAAACTCAAATACAGAGCGAGCCAAAATTTAAAACTGAACAAAGCCGCGGGCCAAGGTTGAACAAATTAATTTTTTAATAGGGACCCAAACAAGTTTTGCATTGAATGTTAAACAAGCAAGGCTTATATAACTTTATAGTCACATGCAAAATCCAGTTTCAAATAATAATAATAATGATTAAAAATATCAATGGCATATCAAATAAAATTTAAATAAAAATTTGGGGAGGGGCGAGTTTTGATGGTAGCAAGGATGTATATTGTAGCGTCCCGGAAGAGTTAGTGCTGCAAGGGATCCTGGGTATTTTTTCTGTTGTGTTTATGTCGTACTACCGTGCGGATGTTTTCCCGAAATGTGTTTGTCATTCTTGTTTGGTTTGGCTTCACAGTGTGGTGCATATTTGTAAAAGTGTTAAAGTTGTTTATACGGCCACCCTCAGTGTGAGCTGTATGCTGTTGATCAAGTATGCGTTGCATTGACTTGTGTGTGTTATAGCTGCATGTATTATGTGACTGGGCCGGCACGTTGTTGCCCCCAATATTGTTGTCCAGGTGGAAATCAGGAGAAATTCGGAAGAATGGTTGCCCCGGGAGATTTTCAGGAGTGGCACTGAACTTAGGGAGTCTCCTGGGAAAATCGTGAGGGTTGGCAAGTATGAGTATCAGCGGTGAATGCAGTGTTACAGAGACATCGCCGCTGTATAATACCGGGGGGCCAGCTCTAATCTTGATTTGATATTACCTCAAGGGACAAATGAAATTACACAGCGGGCCACATTTGGCCCGCGGGCCAGAGTTTGACACCCATGCACTATACGGTCACACCCAAATGTAACATGTTGTTTGTACAATGAAACTGTGGTTTATTATGTCAAACATCAGAACTGTGATGCCTCCAAACTGAGAATCCCGTGACCCAAGTGGACTCACAATCTTACAATTGTCACTGTTTTGCAGGACACTGTAATAAAAGAAATTCATAATCCACCTGGAGCCAGTGATATGTTGAAGAGACAGCAGTGTGGAGCTGCATTTTGCCACAAACAGTTGTGGACCGTCACACATATACCAGCTGAACTACTGTTAGGTATTCGAAAATAACATGATTTATTAATGCCTTTAGACATATCAGGGCCATTTAATGATGACTTGACATGGAATTATTACATATGGCTCCGATAACTATCACAGTTGAAATGCACATCGTTTACCTGCTGTGTCTTTGTGTATGTGAAAGAAAAAAAGGACGCAACCAAGGCATAAAACGCAAGGCGACTGCACATATAGCTACAGCGCTTGGGCATTTTGGGATGTTAGCATAAGGGTTACACAAAGATTTAAGGCCATCATTGAACTATGTGACTATTTAATAGAAATAGTATGTAGCAGACACTAAGAGGAGGTGATTGATTGATTGATTGATATTTTTATTAGTAGATTCCACAGTTCAGTACATATTCCGTACAATGATCATCAACAATTGCTTTATTGATCAAATACGATCAACGATAATGTAGAAATGCATAATAACATTAAAATTTAATCCAGTTTTTAAACAAGTGATCCGATTGTTTTGATCGTTAATGTCAGTGACTCCCAACTTGTGCACACACAGTTGTCCTTGCAAGGCCATCCTGACGTCACGGTTTCAAGAACACTTGTACCAAACAGAACTCATCATAGATACCATCAGGGTGGTGAAACAAAATTTAATCTACAGATTTTTATTTACATCCGCCAGGAAGAAGAAGCTGTTGAAGGTTGGATTTTTGCCTTATCCTTCACTTTAAGTGTGAGGAAGAATGCGTGGAGAATGCACTACTGACCTGATAAGAACTGGTAAGTCTGAAAAAGAAAAACATGATGCAGTATTATCTGCTCACATATGCTACCTGTAGGTTGTTTAAGCACACTGCAGCTAGTCCTGGACATTCCCACTATTTAATGCCTCAGTCACATGTAGGATTCTCACAGGAATGAGGCAAAAATCCAACTTTACCTACTTTACATCACCAAGGCTACACACGTTCACATCACAAGCACTGCCTGGATTGATATGGCCTTGTCAAATTTGAAAGGCCTACTGAAATGAGATTTTCTTATTTAAACGGGAATAACAGGTCCATTCTATGTGTCATACTTGATAATTTCGCGATATTGCCATATTTTTGCTGAAAGGATTTAGTAGAGAACATCTACAATAAAGTTTGCAACTTTTGGTCGCTAATAGAAAAGCCCTTACTGTACCGGAAGTATGTGCGCGTGACGTCACGAGTTGCAGGGCTCTACACATATTCCCATTGTTTTTAATGGGAGCCACCAGCAGTAAGAGCAATTTGGACCGAGAAAGCGGCAATTTCCCCATTAATTTGAGCGGGAATGAAAGATTTGTGAATTAAGATATTGATAGTGAAGGAATAGAAAGAAAGAAAAAAGCGACGGCTCCGGGCGACGGCAGTGTGAGCGTTTCAGATGTAATTAGACACATTTACTAGGATAATTCTGGAAGATCCCTTATCTGCTTATTGTTTTAATAGTGTTTTAATGAGATTTTAAAGATTGTAAAGACATACCTCGAGGTCGGATGGCTGCGGTGAACATCCAGTGTCTCAGAGAGAAGCCGAGGAGCCAATAATCCAATGATTTCTCTGGTAAGATATATATATCACAATTTCCCCATCCAAAAACATGCTGGTTGACGTAGAGAAAACATGTTCGCTTGACCACTCCGCTTCACAACAAACAAAGAAACATCGGCTGCGTCTCGGTGCTAGAGACAGCTGCAATACACCGCTTTCCACCAACAGCATTGTTTTTTATAGTCTCAATTATTAAATGAACAAATTGCAAAAGATTCAGCAACACAGATGTCCAAAATACTGTGTAATTATGTGATTAAAGCAGACAACTTTTAGCTGCGAGTGGTGCAGCTGCTAATATTTCCTGACAGTCAGTGACGTCACGCGTACTCGTCATCATTCCGAAACGTTTTCAACAAGAAACTTGCGAGAAATTTAAAATTGCAATTTAGTAAACTAAAAAGGCCGTATTGGCATGTGTTGCAATGTTAATATTTCATCATTGATATATAAACTATCAGACTGCGTGGCTTTCAGTAGGCCTTCAAAGTGTAATACTTTTTTATGGATTCTAATAACATTCACAAGTGTTACTAAAACTCAATTCCCACAATTTTCAAGCAGCCACAAAATAAATGCTTGATAACAAAGTCTGCTTCATTAGCAATGAGCCAGAAT
This sequence comes from Nerophis ophidion, assembly GCF_033978795.1. Taxonomy (NCBI): domain Eukaryota; kingdom Metazoa; phylum Chordata; class Actinopteri; order Syngnathiformes; family Syngnathidae; genus Nerophis; species Nerophis ophidion. The sequence goes on from NC_084618.1 coordinate 46,114,414, forward strand.
TAGGCACTTTTGCCTCACTTACGTGGGCTCGGCTCGTCTGTTAGGCTGAATACAAAAATACGCCGAATTAGAGAAACGTGCATAACTTCAAGCGCTTAAAAAAAACACAGAAGCGCAAACGAGAGAATAGGCCTCGCAATGAGGCTACTGGCAATCTCTGCTCTATAAGAAAAAAGATGAGGGTTCACTCTTTCAACCCAAAACAAGACACAAGGAACTAATCCCAAAGAACTGTCCCAGCTCTCTAGTGAGACAATCAGCAAGCTCACCCTGCTGGCTTGCCCTTTCAAAGTCAATCAGCTCCGTGACAGAAAGCCAGGGAGGGGACAATCACGGTGGAGGGTGGACGCAGAGAAGGACACAATTCCTTCTTCGACCAAACAAGCAGACGTGATGTTAAACATTTAGCTATATGACTGTTGTAAAATTTGTGATCGATGTCAAAGTACAACGATCAGTGAATTTACTTCTTTTTTTGTCAGTACCAGATTTATCCATAGCTGCGACCTAAGGCAATGTTGAGGACTCAAGAGTAAACGTTCCATTTACCTGAAGTAGTACAGTGACCCACAACGTTCTGCAGATCCCACAATAGCTCATGTTAAAGAAATAGACTTTACACTAACAGGGTTTTTGGGGCATGCAGAACACTGATCACCAATTAGTGAGTTTCATTTAACCAAATAAAGAATCAGAGCATGATATCTGTTAAACTCATAAAATCCCATGGTGAAATACTTTACAAGCAACACTTAAAATGTCCAAAACCCTAGTCAGTTTTGTACTAGAATTAAAACCCTTACGGCTTAATCGAAAATACAAGTGCTAAAAAGTGTGTGTATTAGAAGAGGGTGTGTTGTGGGTGATCTACCAAGACTTTATATACAAATGATTTTACATTTGTGTATATAAAGTTAGTGTATTTGTTTAAATACACTAATTTTCCTCCACATTCATGTTATGCTCTGACCTGCGGCTATTTGCAATTTGTTGAACATGCAACACACATCCATAATCTGGTGCAACCTTTCTGCATTATAGAACCGCAATCTAGAAAACAAAACCTACAAACGTATTTTTAGCACATCGAGAGTGCGATGTGGGAGATCGCACGACTGTTTTTTTTGCCACAACACTGGCAATAACGGGCTTCACGGTGGAAGAGGGGTTACTGCGTCTGCCTCACAATACGAAGGTCCTGAGTAGTCCTGGGTTCAATCCCAGTTTCGGGATCTTCCTGTGTGGAGTTCGCATGTCCTCCCCGTGAATGCGTGGGTTCCCTCCGGGTACTCCGGCTTCCTCCCACTTCCAAAGACATGCACCTGGGGATAGGTTGATTGGCAACATAGGCCCTAGTGTGTGAATGTGAGTGTGAATGTTGTCTGTCTATCTGTGTTGGCCCTGCGATGAGGTGGCAACTTGTCTAGGGTGTACGCCGCCTTCCGTCCGATTGTAGCTTAGATAGGCACCAGCGCCCCCAGCGACCCAAAGGGAATAAGCGGTTGAAAAATGGATGGATGGGTCTCTGGCAATAGCTGGGATGGTGTACTGGAATGATCCAGAGACCAAGAAAATGCATGTTGCAAGAAATGTTTTTCTTTTAGAAAAGACACATCACACATTGTTGTGTTTTTTTTTTTGTCTCCAAATCAGTCATTAATTTTTTAAATGTTTTACTTACATTCCTGCGCGCGCTCTGAGGTCCGAGAGCCAGCTCCAGCTCGTGGTGCCCAAGACCAGACTTAAAAATAGGGGAGACAGGGCCTTCTCTGTAGTCGGCCTTAAGCACTGGATCATTCTGCCCTTTCATATTCGAACTGCTCCCACAGTGGAGTGTTTTAAGTCTCGTCTTAAGACCCATTTTTATTCTCGGGTTTTAACACTACGTGAGTTGTGTGGCCCTCTGTTGTCCTCTGTGTTTTTAAATGTTGATTTCTGTTTACTGTTTTAATTGGTTTTACTCTTTAATTGAATTTTTAATCATATTTATTTCATATAGTTGTTATATGGGTTTTATATGTATTTATTTTTTATTTTTTGTTTTTATTCAGTCATTGGTGGAGCTCAGGATAGTATTTGAATATTGTTTTTAATATTGTTGTGCAGCATTTTGGAAACATTTTGTTGTTTAAATGTTCTATATAAATAAAGTGGATTGGATTGGATTAATCACCTCAAATAATGAAAATCCTAGACAAATATATCCGATATTTCTATTTCGTCTAAACGCGGCAAGGCCATTTGGGCGTAAATATGCCAGTTTGCATGCACATTTCAAACGTGGTAAATACTGAGGCAAAACAGTGGCCAGAGAACATTTTCAGGCTTGATAAATCACACTGCTTGTGCTAAATGATTATATTTGCATGTCCTCCGACTATTGTGGATGATTTAATAATCAGCATATATGTTGTGTTTGTAATTTATACCGTATATATGCCGGGGACGCATAGCTCGGTTGGTAGAGTAGACCTGCCAGCAAGTTGAGGGTTCCATGTCCGATCCCCGCTTCCGCCATCCTAGTCACTGCCGTTGAGTCCTTGGACAAGACACTTTACCAACCTGTTTCCAGTGTCATCCGCACTGGTTCATATGTCACTTAGATATTGGGTTTCATTATGTACAGCGCTTTTAGTCATTAGAGAAATGCGCTATATAAATATAATTTACTTCACTTCAATAACTTTTGATTTATCATGATTAATCGCAGTTCTGTCAGGCTTGCCTCCGACCGTTTGACTACGTTTTAGTTTTTTCCTCTGCATTTGTCTTTGTTTCCTCTGTGTGTGTAGTGTTTCCTGTCAGCGCTCTTATGTTGTTGGTTTCCTGTCTTTCTCCCTGAGTGCTGTGTTCCCCCTCAGCTGTGGCTGATTGGCACCTGGCCACACCTGGCGTCAATCAGTCCGCTCCTATTTAGACCTTTTTTCCCATCCAGTCACTGCTGGATTATTGTATTGCATGTTGCACTTGTCATTGCTACCTGTTGTGTCGTATCTGGTCATGTCAATGCAGCGTTGCGGTAAGCTATGTTTGATAGCGGTTTCTAGCTTACTGTCTTTTGTTCCCTGCTTCCAGTTTGTTTTCTAAGTACAAGGACGACTTCTGTTTTCCATGCTAAGGTTCCTTTTTGTTTTCTAGCTCCCATGCTAGCTCTCTTAGTTTGTTATCCACCCACGTGCGTGCTTTTTGTTTGTACCCTTTGTTTGGTTTTGTTGTAGTATTTTATATTAAAACCATGTTTCCTTATTCAATGCCTGCCTCCGTCTCTGCATCTTGGGGTACGTCACCAACTAACTGTGACAAGTTCAAGAGTGTGATTAATCTGATTAAAAATAAATTACTTGACTTCCCTTGAATAACTGTAAATCGTAATCCTCAATTTTAATGGAATTACCATGGAACGATAAAACACGTTTTTTAAGATATTTTGAAACCTTACGTATATCTTTTCAAACAGGTGAATTCCCAAACAAATGAAAATAACAAAAGCTGGACCATTTTTTGAAGTCTGGAGACAAACACCACTTAACAAACAATAGACCTGTTTTCCTACTTCCACAATGTTCTAAAATTGTTGAAAAAATGTTTAAAAACAGATTGGACAAATTCATTAATAAAAGTGGGATACTTGTCAATAACCAGTACAGAGCCAACATCTTAACATCAATACCTGCAGTACCGTATTTTTCGGATTATAAATCGCTCCGGAGTATACAAGGCAAATTAAATAAATTATTCAAGTAATATGAAATTTCAAGTCAAAGTATCGGTATCAGTATTGCTGATAGAATCACTGTTTTTACTTGGTATCAGTTCTCGCATTGGACTAAACAGAAGACTTCCGTTTTTTATTGGTTTTAAAAGCACGAGATGGCCTCTGCAATTACTGAAAAATCACAACATCAGTGACCCTAAAAATGAAATGTTAATGCTTAATGTTTAAGCCCTCAACATTGTTTAATAAAAAACAAAACAAACTTTGCTAACACTTGCTCTTTTTTACACACTGTATAATGCAATTGTAATTATTCAAATATTTAATTCAAAGCCATTTTAGACGGGTGCTTGAGAGGAGCCAGAATTAAAATGCGTATGTGGCTGGAAAGCCTGTAGGTGCAATTTAATTTTTAATGTGTTTACAAGTTATTGCACAGGCAGCAAATGTTGTGGTTGCAGCTTTTCATTAATGAGGTTTGGGGTGGGGCTGTTTTTAGAATACATGGCCTGAGCTACAATAATGTGTGTTTCTGTGTATGTGTGAGAGAGAGAAAGAGAATGACTGCGTGTATTGAAGCGTGTGTGAGGGTCAACCATTATTGCATCCATTGAATTAAAAAACAATTACATTTCATCCTCAAAAACCAGGCATGAGCAAACTTTGGCCCGTTAAGGTCTGTAATCCAGCCCGCCCAATTTTTACACATTGCTTTAATATTAGTTTTATTGTAATGGCTTTTTTAAACTACCCTACTGTGAAGTTCTTCCTGCCCGTATTCTTCAGGACCACTTGGAATCACCACTCTGGCTTGACACTGTTTTATTTTCTTTTTCCTTTTTTTTTCACATACAATAATTCAGCCCCGAGATACTTTTCAGCCTGCGCTCGCCAGTCTTTATGTCGGGACTCTCCGGGTCTTGCCTGGTCTTTTCAACCCCCTCTCACTGCCTCCGGCCCTCCTGATAAAGAGACAGGTGATTAGATGACTCGTTCCAGCTGAGAAATCTCCTCACCTGTCATCGCTTCACAGCCGGCTCCTGCACATGCCCCGCCCGCAGGGGACGCGTCGACCACGCCCCTCCACACCTTCGTTTTAAAGTTTCTGCACATTCCAGTGATATACATAGTATAGTATCGATCCATTCATCCATCTTATTCCGCTTATCTGAGGTCGGGTCGCGAGGGCAGCAGCCTAAGCAGGGAAGCCCAGACTTCCCTCTCCCCAGCCACTTCGTCTAGCTCTTCCCGGGTGATCCCGAGGCGTTCCCAGGCCAGCCGTGAGACATAGTTTTCCCAACGTGTCCTGGGTCTTCCCCTTGGCCTCCTACCGGTTGGACGTGCCCTAAACACCTCCCTAGGGAGGCGTTCGGGTGGCATCCTGACCAGATGCCCGAGCCACCTCATCTGGCTCCTCTCGATGTGGAGGAGCAGCGGCTTTACTTTGAGTTCCTCCCGGATGGCAGAGCTTCTCACCCTCTCTAAGGGAGAGCCCCGCCACCCAGCGGAGGAAACTCATTTCGGCCGCTTGTACCCGTGATCTTGTCCTTTCGGTCAAAACCCAAAGTTCCTGACCATAGGTGAGGATGGGAACGTAGATCGACCGGTAAATTGAGAGCTTTGCCTTCCGGCTCAGCTCCTCCTTCACCACAACGGATCGATACAGCGTCCGCATTACTGAAGACGCCGCACCAATCCATCTGTCGATCTCACGAGCCACTCCTCCCTCACTCATGAACAAGACTCTAAGGTACTGGAACTCCTCCACTTGGGGCAGGGTCTTCTCCCCAATCCGGAGATCGGGCGAGAACCATGGACTCAGACTTGGAAGTGCTGATTCTCATCCCAGTCGCTTCACACTCGGCTGCGAACCGATCCAGTGAGAGCTGAAGATCCTGGCAAGATGAAGCCATCAGGACCACATCATCTGCAAAAAGCAGAGACCTAATTCTGCAGCCACCAGACAGGATCCCCTCAATGCCTTGACTGCACCTAGAAATTCTGTCCATAAAAGTTATAAACAGAATGGGTGACAAATGGCAGCCTTGGCGGACTCCAAACCTCACTGGAAACGTGCCCGACTTACTGCCGGCAATGTGGACCAAGCTCTGACACTGATTGTAGGGAGCAGACCGCCACAATCAGATACCCCATACTCTCTGAGCACTCCCTACAGGACTTCCTGAGGGACACGGTCGAATGCCTTCTCCAAGTCCAAAAAACACATGTAGACTGGTTGGGCAAACTCCCATGCACCCTCAAAGACCCTGCCGAGAGTATAGAACTGGTCCACAGTTCCACGACCAGGACGAAAACCACACTGTTCCTCCTGGATTTGAGGTTCGACTATCCGGCGTAGACTCCTCTTCAGTACACCTGAATATTACCGGGAAGGCTGAGGAGTGTGATCCCATTACAGTTGGAACACACCCTCCGGTTCCCCTTCTTAAAGAGAGGAACCACCACCCCGGTCTGCCAATCCAGAGGTACTGCCCCCGTTGTCCACGCGATACTGCAGAGTCTTGTCAGCCAAAACGTCCCCACAGCATTCAGAGCTTTGAGGAACTCCGGGCGGGTCTCATCTACCCCCGGGGCCTTGCCACGAGGAGCTTTTTAACTACCTCAGCAACTTCAGTCCCAGAAATAGGAGAGCCCACCACAGATTCCCCAGGCACTGCTTCCTCATAGGAAGACGTGTTGGTGGGATTGAGGAGGTATTCCCTCCACCGATCCACAACATTTGCAGTCGATGTCAGTAGAACACCATCCGCACCATACACGGTGTTGACAGTGCACTGCTTCCCTTTAAAGTAGGTCAGGTCTAATTGACCTGCTAGTGGTAATTTGTAAGACAGTACAACCTGCACCAAGGGTCAAGTTGTTGGCAACAAAACCAACAACCTCACCAGTTTTCGCAAATAAAGTGGTGATGAATATAGCGAGAAACTTCAATTGAAATAATGCAAAAGATCTGTCAAGGAGTCAGTGGCGACCATCGAGCTAAGGCTTGGCCAACTCGTGGGTCAAGAGAGTATGCAGCTCTTTGCCCTGTTTTATGCGGCTCTTACAAATTTACATCAAGGTTTTAATTGGTGCGATAACTAACCACAAGAAGCTGAGGGTTTTTTTTCTCTGACGTCAACACATACATTTAATCTCCTTTCCTCCAGTAGCATCCTCCACATTTGGGCTTACTGGTAGCACCAATTATTTTACACCTCCACCACTTCAGGAAGTCTTAGCTTGTGAGGTCTGTTTGAAACTAGGTGGCAGGATACCGTAGATGGAAGTCTTGCAGGTAACTGGATATTTGTTGGAAAGTTATTTATACTTGACAGATGCAGTCCTCATTGATCTGGCAAAATGAAGTTTTGACATGTGAGCACATTAGAGTAATTTTCATCAAAAAGGTCTGTGTGAGTGCCTCCACAGTTTTTCAGAGGGGTCTATACCACAGCACCAGGTCACAAATAATCCAACTTTCTGGGGTACGAGCTGGGCTTCTTTGTAACTGAGGAAGAGCTATATTTATGTGGGTCTGTAAGCTATTGGAGAGGAATATTGAGGAAAATGTTCTGCAGCTTCTTGACCGAGATTTTCTTAAGGATTTCTACAATCATGCCGAGGGCCATAGCACACTATATGGTGTGGCTTTAGGGTCCCTCTAGGTGTGACATCACACATTTTGAGCAGGTTACACTTGGTTGCCACTGATACTTTCATTCTTCCAACTCTGTGGACCACAAGGTTAAATAAATAAATGATAAATGGGTTGTACTTGTATAGCGCTTTTCTACCTTCAAGGTACTCAAAGCGCTTTGACACTACTTCCACATTTATCCATTCACACACAAATTCACACACTGATGGAGGGAACTGCCATGCAAGGTGCTAACCAGCACCCATCAGGAGCAAGGGTGAAGTGTCTTGCTCAGGACACAACGGACGTGACGAGGTTGGTACTAGGTGGGGATTGAACCAGGGACCCTCGGGTTGCGCACGGCCACTCTCCTACTTCGCCATGCCATCCCCAGGTTGATATCTTCACTCCGGAAACATAGCCTTTTCGCAGCTGTGTGGGTTATAAAATTTGTACCTGATGCAAGGTCAGTCAGAGTTCCGATGATCATTGGTCATTACATTAAGTAGGATCAGGATCACAGGGACCTCGTGTAATCCACTTTCTGCCAGAAGTTCTTATATTAGAGACATTCTATTGTGAAAGGCATCACAGCACTGCTGTGAAAGTCGGGACAAGAAATCATCCTGGTCCTCATGCATTTTTATTGAGCTCATTGCAAGTCAGTCTTGGGTGCTTATTGGGACAGGTCTCTGGTTTCAGCTTGTGGACAGAGGTAATAATGTGCTGCTCAAAGACTGATGAGCCAAACTCAGGATTCCTGCACAGTTACAGCTTCATCCTCATAGACTTTGAGGCACCTTTTGCAAGCACCAATACGTCACACGGCATTCTTCTTCTCCATTTGTTGGTTCTTAAACGTTCTACAAAAGTAAACATTGTTTTTGTGCTTGGGGACTCCTCAGATGATACAGTCCGCTGGTTAAGTAGTTGATTTTGTAGCCTTGGTACTTGCTCATACATAGATTCTTAGGACTTCAGAGAAGGGCAGCACAGTGGAACAGGGGTTAGTGTTGGTGCCTCAAAATAAGGAGGTCCTGGGTTTGATACCCCAGGCTTGGGGTCTTTCAGTGTGGAGTTCGCATGTTCTCCCCTTGACTGCGTGGGTTCCCTGCGGGGACTTCATCTTCCTCCCACTTCCAAAGACATGCACCTTGGGATAGGTTGATTGGCAACACTAAATTGGCCCTAGCAAAGCAAATGCAAATAATCCATTCCAGGGAACCCACAAATATTAGTTCAACACGCATAGATATTGTTTTACAGTACCTGATTGTTGGGAAAGACAGCGATGACCAGGGAGGGATGGAAGATTGACGGACACTGTTTCAATCTAATGTGATACAAACGTTAAATAATGGACAGTTAGAGCTGTATACAGTACTTTCCCACATTATTTTAAACTTTAGCATCAGGTACAATCTTTACACACCTTTGCCTGGCTTACTTCATGTGATGCCGTACGCTTGAACACCTCAGTTCAATGGCAAATGGTCAGTGCAGTTGACAGATACAAAATTGTTCTTTATGTGTGCATTCTATGAACAAATAAACCACACACTCACACAACAAAGGAAACGATTTCCAGGCTGGAATCGATCTACATGGTGTGGTATCTGTTGGAATATGAAGTCAAATTTTTTGTTATTGTGCAAGGGTTGTGTGCAAGCAAGCATTCCGTTTTATGCTAATTGTTGACATGTTACTTAAGGGACAGTAACACTCACACATACAGTATATGCTAACCAAACCTATGCCACTCCAAGATCAGTCAAGAGTTGGTCCAAAAGGCGTGCTGAAACATACGAAAACATCTGCATCAACCTTAGGTTAGGTATACGTCGAGGCCCTAACCTAGGGTGGCAACAATATCAGAATTATGTCACCCTTGTTCGGCTCCGGTGGACCAAACGTTATAGCTTACCGGAAGTACTTGAAATGTGTTGCGGCTCAATACTAGAAAATCACGGTCGGAGGAATGTTTAAGTAGGTGTGATCTTCTGGACAAAGGAATTGAAGGTGCCAAAGGGACAGTATTGGGGGCTAAATAGTTGGGATAACACACAAGGAGAGAATTATAAATTGGCTACTCTTTCTCGGTATTGCAGAACCAGTTGTGATAATTACTTATTCAAGAAAGTTAGTTTTTGTTCAACGATATTCACTGCCATCCTCCTCCTTCATATGTGTCATCCTCCAGCCTGGGCGGACAAGGCAGACCAAAACACAACAAGAGCCCAAATTTTAAGACTCACTTTACAAATTTCAAGGACTGTGTCACCAATGTGTGAGATGTTTTCTCTGGGCACTTGACTTCACAGAAAGATATGCGGACAGATGTTTGTTACGTAACTAGTTACGTGCAATGTTTGGCCGTACAATATTCAGGATGGCATCCAAAAACCGGGGCAAAATTTTCGGGGAAAAAATCATTTTAAAAGTGGGACAACAGAGAACGAGGTACAATTGTAGAATATTTTATAAGCAGCGAACCCCCAAAAGTTTTAATATCAGTTGACAGATGAAGAGGACATTGTCCAAATAAAGGATGGATGGGCTTATTTTGGGATGTCAGTAGCTGAGTGAATTTGAATTTGGGCTTTGGGGACCAGAGGGTCGAATCTTGCTGTGAACAAAAATAAATTGCTGTATCGACTCATGGTACCCTTGAGGAAGGTGCTAATCAGACTCAAGTCAAGGGCAACACCTGTCTGATTCTCTGTGTAATATAAAGCAACCAGCACAATACAAATAATTACAATACGCTATACACAGAATATATATACATTCTAAGAATCCAAAACTGTTTAAACAACCAAAGATAATCAGATCTTTTCATCACACTGAATTCCGTAGCGTTCCTACAACAATTGTCCTCATTACAACACCAGTGAACTGAAGACCATCCTAGCTAGGAGGTATTATAACTGATACCCATGCCAAATCAGTCCTTCACAAACAGTAAAAAATAACAAATAGAAAAGATACAAACTTTTGTTTAAAAAATATGCATTTTTGTTATTAGCATTTTTTTTTACATTTGAATTAACAGCATAGGAATTTAAATGCTACAAATAAAATGCTAATTCAGTAATGAAATTAACAATGTGGAATAAAATCCACAACAAATTGTCATAATTATTGCAGCTCAATCCAGCAGCAATACAGAAGACGGAGAATGTGAAAAAAAGTTTGCTTGTCTAAGCTATTTTTTTTTAAATCCCTATTTTGTTAGCACAATCAGACAGGATGTATTACGCAGCACTTTTATTGTGAAGGCCAGACATGTGCCGTTAGTCATTTGGACTCTTTACAGCTGCTGTGCTTTGACGAGAGACATATTGTATGTCCAGATCAAAAATGTCTCTTGAATTCCTGTCTGCCATCCTTCATTCACACCGTGCTTGTTACCACATCATCATCTTACAAAACCCTTCGTTCACTTGTGTTGTATTGTTGTCGTTCAGAATTATGAGGTTTATAACTGCACTTAGCTTGTCTTGACCTTGATATTTTGTCCAAAAGTGGTTCTTCTGTGTTGCACCTTGCATTCATCTCTAGTTTTTATGCCAAGTCATGTGGCTCTTCTTTTATGGATGTATTCCTTATAAGTGGTGGGAGCTTATCCATACATACATTTTTGATTTTTATTTAAACTTTTGAATACTCTCAGTTTCTCATGGTGTAAAAACATTGATTTCTCTAAAACTCCTCATTTCTATACATATGGCTGCGGGGAACGTTCATGTTTTTAAGAGCATGCTTAAGACCTACCTGTTTGATTTGGCTTTTACCTAACATTTATTAATGTTATTGAAGTCATTGGTACTTTACTTTTTATCTTATTAGCTATGCAATATTTCATTTAGTTCTATTTATATACTATATATTTACTGTATATTTATACTTTTTTCTCTTCATATGTTTTACTTGGACAGGTGGTTAGTGCATCTGCCTCACATTACGAAAGTCCTGAGCAGTCCTGGGTTCAATCCCGGGCTCAGGATGTTTCTGTGTGGAGTTTGCATGTTCTCCTCCGTGACTGCATGGATTCCCTCCGGGTGCTCCGGCTTCCTCTCACCTCCAAAGACATCCACCTGGGGATAGGTTGATTGGCAACACTAAATTGGCCATATTGTGTGAATGTGAGTGTGAATGTTGTTCTTCTATACAGTATGTGTTGGCCCTGCGATGAGGTGGCGACTTGTCCAGTGTGTACATTGCCTTCTGCCCGAATGCAGCTGAGATAGGCTCCAGCGCCCCCAGCGACCCCAAAAGGGACAAGCGGTAAAAAATGGATGGATGGATGTTTTACTTGTATTTTATCCTCTTTATTTCTACTCATGGTTCTAACTATTTCATTATTTTTACTTTTTAGCGTTACTCAGATAGAGCACTTTATCAGGGGTTATCAGCTCTCTACTCAGCCATGCATTAATTTGTTCATACGTGTGTGTGTGTGTGTGTGTGTGTGTGTGTGTGTGTGTGTGTGTGTGTGTGTGTGTGTGCGTGTGTGTGTGTGTGTGTGTGTGTGTGCAATAATGGGGGATGTGGGTCATCAGGGTTTTATTTTTAAGTCTGTGAAGCACTTTGCGTTGCATTTCTTTATAGATAAAGTTTGATTACAATGATGATGTTAAGGTTGTGTCAGACGTCCTAATTTCTCCTGCAAACGCCTAGTTTTTGAAGAAATATTTAATGTAAAAGAAGATTATACAGAGAAATGTGGAGACCAAAAAAAAAGGTATCTATTACCGTCAACTCTGCATAGGTACAGCCAAGTTGTCTGTCGTGGTATTATCTTTTCAATATTAGTTTTTCACTCATGCATCTGTAATTCGGAAGTATATGAACGCATTCACTCCTCTTTCACATTGGAAAACAAAATGTTTAAACTAATTAAATACGTCAGAAGCCTCTCTATTGTGAACTAGCTGATAGAAACATTAGCAAACATCACAACAGACCTTTTTCAGAGTTGCCATAGAAAGTGTTTTCTTGCAAAAATTGCAGTGTGCTTCAGATCAAGTGTTTTCATGTGACAAGCAGAACGTCAGCAATGGTAGAAGAAAGCACAACAACATGTTGTCTGTGAAAGGGACAGTTGGCATCTCTGCTAAAGCTAAATGGTTAACTTTTGCAATGATTTTGCAGATGGCTGAATTGAGCAAACATAAAAATATATTGTGCAAGTGTCTGCAGCGTTTTAGCAGGTTTTGACATAGACTTATCCTGGATTTTTGACTTTAAAGATAAAAGTAACGTAAGTCAATTTTGAAACTTTTTATGAGATTTTAGGATATTTTTTTGACATTTTAAGGCCTTAAATTCTAATTGTTGGATTTAAGACATTTGAAGACCCCGTAGATACCCTTTAATTCACTGAAACCAAAAAGAGCAAATTCCAAGCACCTCTTTCAGTAGAAGTAGAGAAAGGAAAGCAAGATAATTATATAAATACATCTGCAATGCCTTCACGGTGTATTTTCGAATTTTCGGCAATTATGCAGATCCCAAATATATAAAAGCAGGTACCAATAGGTTTGAAATGTAGGTTTTGCATAATAGATAGATGCAGACTCGGCAACCTACAACAATTGCTTGAAGTTGACATTATGCAAGTAAAATCTTGAAAGTAGTTTGCTAATTTTATGCACAATTCTTGATGTTGGATCAATGAGAAAACATTTGAACAAGAGTCTAACACCAGCATTGGGTGTTAATGATCAATTTCTCAAATTGTGCAAAATGTATCACCCAGAATTTGGGATATTAACATTACAAGACAGTAGCGGTATAATGTATACACGCGTCAACAATAAGTCGTACCTTTTTTCCAAGGCAGTGAACCCTGCACATTACACAGTACAATGTTGCTAATTTATGGAATTTTCTGGTGTGTCAAAGTATGTCCGTCCAAAATTGCAGCACCACATTCACACTCCATTGAATGTGCCATTTTTATTACTGCCACACATTGAAAATAAGTTTTTTTTGTTTTTTTTTACTTGAAAACAAATAGGAGTAATATAATATATTGAAGCCCCCAGAATAGACACTCAACAACCAGCACTCTGTTTTAACCTTTATTACCAATCTTATGATAACAAATGGAACAATACCAACAGGTTTTACCTCCCGTGTACACACTTTCATGTCTGTAAGTCCGTGCATCCCCAGACACACAACAACAATTCCTCATTCTTTGCCAATCACCTTTCAGGCATGAATGGTATGTTTGCAAACATGGGAAAAGCTGACATCAAATCCAAACCACACAAATATTAAACATTACCACCAGTAAGTCGTCACAGTTTGAATGGATGTATATAGCTTATTATTTGTGCACTATTGACAAGTGCTGTACCGAAAACTTGATCACCGAATAAATACTGCCAAAATCGAATGTAAACAGAACCATTGTCTGGAGCTTTGTCAGCATGTCTGCAATGTGGACGTGACTGTAATATACGCCAGATACAACTGTGAACAGAGATCTACAAAATGTGAAAATATTAAGAGAACGTTCAACTTAAGCAGCGCAAAGCAAGTGTGAAGCCATGCTTGCTGTAGCTCGCCTCTTTTGTCAGGGACATCAACAGACCGAAGTTAATTTAAGTTTGTTGCTAGTAGTTTTTAATTAGAAAAATAGTAATGAAAAGTCTCTAGAATGACACTTAAAAATATTTTACATTGTACAATAAGCAACAACAATTGAAATATGGCAAACAATATAAAAATATATGTTATAACTAATTAAAAATAACAGATTCGTTGTTTTATCCTTTTTATTTAATCCAATTGATTTTATTTATAAAGCACATTTTAGAAAAACAATAACAGTTGTATTAGAACTGCACAAGAGTTAAAACACACATTTAGAAGCACGATGAAACTAAGACTTAGACTTAGACTTCCTTTTTATTGTCATTAAAATTTGAACTTTACAGTACAGATTAAAAACAACATTTTGTTGCATTAACTCTTTGTAGTGCAGGATACAATAGCAATAAGGTGCAGATATAAATATAAATAGATTACTGTACAGATAAATATATTGCACTTTTTCATATGCATCCACGTTTATGGATGTATTTTATATTGTCTTTATATTCCAGCAAGTTAATCCATTTTTGGGGGGCTACTGAGGGGATTATTATGATGCGTTCAAAGGTCTGATGGCCTAAGGAAAGAAGCTGTTACAGAACTTGGAGGTTCTGCTACGTAGGCTGCAGAACCTCTTTCTAGAGTCCAGCAGTGAAAACAGTCCTTGGTGGGGGTGTGGGAAGTCTCTACAGAAGAATGCTCTGTACAATTGACTGTCAGAAGAGTCAATTATAAAAACACTAATGATTTTTTATTTTTTTTCAAGAAAATCATATAATCATAGTAGATTAGGCAAATTATTTGATTATGTCACGTGACCACACCCACAACCACTCCCTCAGCGCCACAGATATCTTGGCAGTCTCAGTCTTGGAGAAACTCGACACTCATACACACAAGTACGCACACACTCCCACACTTAACTTTCATTCTGGGTGCATCCTAAAACCAGGTGCACTCTAAAGCACGGAAATTGCAGGATGGATTTGAAATACTGTTAAAATCTTGCAAACATGTTTGTGTTTTGTATTGCTGCTGCTTATTTTACGTACTAGTGGATGTATTATTTATCTGTATATTATTATCGTCATTTAAGTTCTTAAATTATAAATTCAATTTCAACTTGTATGTCAGAAAAATTCCATGTAATAAAAAAGCAAACGTTTAACAGAATGAAATATGTGCTGCTTTTCTCTAATCTTGGCAATCTTGAGTGAATGTAGAGATTAAATTACACAGATAGACGCACACATGACGTTCGTGCAAATCATTAAAAGTCCTACCCGTTACTGTAGAACAGCTGTAGTCAATGGAGGTTGGGTTGTGGAAGCAACATCATGAAGTTCCACCCATCATGTCTCGCTGTGCATCTGTTTGACAAGAATGTGGTTTACTTCAATCTCTATCTTTGGCAAACGTCAGCAAACACCTTTGATATTTGAAAACATCACACACTTGGAATTATAAGAAGAGTGTGTACGGAAGCCGCAAATGGAACCCATGCTTTGACTGCCAACCTAACCGCAGCAGACAAGCCATGTCCCTCATTTATGACCAGTAAAAAAAGTGTTAGTGTCTTACTTAATTTTCCTCACAGTGTAAGCAAGGGGTTAGCGGAGGGGTTGGTAACCCGTGGCTCCAAAACTGCATGTGTCACTTCAGCTTTCTTGTTGTATCTCTTCAAAGTTGTGGGGGTTTTTTTTGATAACATTGTGCATTTTCGAAGCAGAGTTGTATCATTTCCAATTGTCGTCGTCATAGTCATGACTGGTGAATGGATGAGCTCAAGGGTAATGGAGAAGGAGCCCTTGTGTGCGTTGTGAGAGTCCTATGCATAAGAGAGACGTTGGCTTCTTGTGTGTGTGTGTGTGTGTCAACCTTTTATGAATACATCACTCAATATAAAAATCAAGTAAAGAAAACACAGTTTAGTTCTGGATGGAAGCATTCCTTTGTCTTCCCTGTCAATGGTGCTGGTTTATCTTTATGCTTCATATGTGGCTAGATTTTGGCACACAACAATTATAATGTTGAAATACGTTTGCAAATTAGTTATGAAAATTAGTAATTTACCTGAAAATTGGCCTGCACATGTATACTACACTTCTCTTTGTCGTACAAACTTGTATTAACAATATGAAATCAAACCGTGAAGATTTTTAATGATAAAAATTAGGGTTGCGAATCTTTGGGTGTCCCACGATTCGATTCAATATCGATTCTTGGGGTCGCGATTCGATTATATATCGATTTTTTTTTTTATTCAATGCGATTCTCGATTCAAAAACGATATTTTTCCGATTCAAAACGATTCTGTATTCATTCAATACATAAGATTTCAGCAGGATCTACCCCATTTTGCTGACATGCTAGCAGAGTAGCAGATTTTTTTAAAAAGCTTTTATAATTGTAAAGGACAATGTTTTATCAACTGATTGCAATAATGTAAATTTGTTTTAACTATTAAATGAACCAAAAATACGCCGCCGAGGAGCTTTTTAACTACCTCAGCAACCTCATCCCCAGAAATAGGAGAGCCCACCACAGATTCCCGCACCATACACGGTGTTGGTAGTGCACTGCTTCCCCTTCCTGAGGCGGCGTATGGTGGTCCACAATTGCTTCGAAGCCGTCCGGAAGTCGTTTTCCATGGCTTCCCCGAACTCTTCCCATGTCGGAGTTTTTGCCTCCGCGACCGCTAAAGCTGCACACCGCGTGGCCCGTCAGTACCCATCCACTGCCTCCGGAGTCCTATGAGCCAAAAGAACCCGATAGGACTCCTTCTTCAGCTTGACTGAATCCCTCACTGCTGGTGTCTACCAACGGGTTCTGGGATTACCGCCACGACAGGCATCAACAACCTTGCGGCCACAGCTCCAATCAGCCGCCTCGACAATAGAGGTGCGGAACATGGTCCACTTGGACTCAGTGTCCAGCACCTCCCTCGTGACATGTTCAAAGTTCTTCCGGAGGTGGGAGTTGAAAGTCTCTCTGACAGGAGACTCTGCCAGACGTTCCCAGCAGACCCTCGCAATGCGCTTGGGCCTGCCAGGTCTGTCCGGCATCCTCCCCCACCATCGCAGTCAATTCACCACCAGGTGGTGATCGGTAGAAAGTTCCGCCCCTCTCTTCACCCGAGTGTCCAAAACATGAGGCCGCAAATCTGATGACACAACTACAAAGCCACACAAACAAACGGTGATTCCTTGTTTAAAATTCCCGGAGGTGAAGCTTTACTATGGATCAGAGCGGTCAAGCGAACAAGGTTCCCGACTACTTGTCAACCGGCAGGTTTCGGTGAGAAAATTTGGTTAAAAAGTCGCCTCTTACCGGAGATCTGTGGAGTTTGCGCAGTCCTTGAATCTGCCGTGACTTCCCTCAGACACTGGCCTCAAGACACCAGTGGTCACACTCCTCCGACTATCAGATACTATTTAATCTCACTAAAACACTAGCAACACAATAGAAAGATAAGGGATTTCCCAGAATTATCCTAGTAAATGTGTCTAAAAACATCTCAATCCGTTCCAATGCAATCGCCTTTTTTTTTTTTTACTTTTTTTTTAATTTTTTTTTTTTTCTAGTCTTTCGCTATCAATATCATCATCCACAAATCTTTCATCCTCGCTCAAATTAATGGGGAAATTGTCGTTTTCTCGGTCCGAATAGCTCTTGCTGCTGGAAGCTCTCATTATAAACAATGTGAGGACGTGAGGAGCCCTCACCCTTGTGACGTCATCGTCTGCTACTTCCGGTAAAGGCAACGCTTTTTTATTAGCAACCAAAAGTTGCTAACTTCATCGTCGATGTTCTCTACTAAATCCTTTCAGCAAAAATATGGCAATATCGCGAAATGATCAAGTATGACACATAGAATGGACCTGCTATCACTGTTTAAATAGGAAAATCTCATTTCAGTAGGCCTTTAATGCTTCAGTCACACACAAGGTTCTCACAGGAATGAGGAAAAATTACACAGCTGTACCTACTGCACGTGCGCCTGTGTCCCCCAATGTTGAACCCGTTCCTACGCCCAGTTCAACATAGGCAAGGAAAAGAAGATGTGTAAACATATCTTAAGATAATTATTATCATTAAAACAGTTTTACAACTGCATTCATTTTTTTTTAATATAGTTCAAAATTGTTCACTGGACTAAGACATGCACATACACACATGCGCACACACACACACACACACACACACACACACACACACACAAACACACACACACACACACACACTTCTTTTACAATATTTGGCCATTTTGTTGATTTCCTTTGATGTGATCTCCAATCCCTGCATGGCGCCTTGTCTGCCAGCTTCAAAAGCTCAGCTGACCTCATTTTGCCAACGTCCTGCTGAGTCTTGTATACTACAGATGGTTGGACACATGAAGCTGATCACGTTTACAAAGACACATCTTTGTTTCAGTCACCTTTGGTCTCTGACAGCCAGTTAGGCAGCCAGCATGAGAAGGGTCTTCAAACAGGTTTTGGTTGCAGCTTTGCAGGTGTTTTCACCATAAACCCTCTTTCTGGCCTTTGTGGTATTTAAACATTAACGTTAATTCACCACTTCAATCTCTTCAAAACTTAGTTTTCTTCTTTTGCTTCCTGAATGGTTTTCATCCAAAACCGGGAGGTGAGGGGAGCAGTGAGCAGCAGCGGTGGCTGTGCTGGCGAATCATTCTGGTGATTTAACCCTCAATTACAACCCATGATGCTGAGTGCCAAGCAGGGAGGTAATGGGTCCCATTTTTATAGTCTTTGGTATGACTCGGCCGGGGTTTGAACTCACGACCTACCGATCTTAGGCTGCTAATCATGCTCTACCTATTTTCACCAGTACAACCATTTAGTTCAGGGGTAGGGAACCTATGGCTCTAGAGCCAGATGTGGCTCTTTTGATGACTGAATCTGGTTCTCAGATAAATCTTAGCTGACATTGCTTAACACGATAAGTAATGAATAATTCCACTGGTAATTACAGTGTTAAGGGGCGGCATGGCGTAGTGGGTAGAGCGGCCGTGCCAGATACCTGAGGGTTGCAGGTTCGCTTCCCACCTACTAACATCCAAATCGCTGCCGTTGTGTCCTTGGGCAGGACACTTCACCCTTGCCCCCGGTGCCGCTCACACTGGTGAATGAATGATGAATGAATGATTGGTGGTGGTCAGAGGGGCCGTAGGCGCACACTGGCAGCCACGCTTCCGTCAGTCTACCCCAGGGCAGCTGTGGCTACTGATGTAGCTTACCACCACCAGGTGTGAATGAATGATGGGTTCCCACTTCTCTGTGAGCGCTTTGAGTATCTAACAATAAAAAAGCACGATATAAATCTAATCCATTATTATTATTATTAAAAATAACGTTCACATTATAAAACATTTTCATGCATTTTAATCCAACCATCCGTTTTCTACCGCACCTGTTCAAGATGTCGCATTAATGGTAAGAAGTATTATATTTATTGTTGGTTAACTTTAGAATAACAATGTTATTAAAAATAATAAGAGACTTATTATACTCTAAAAATGTTGGTCTTACTTAAAAATTCCCACATTTAGTTATACTCAATGTTAAAAAATATTATGTGGCTCTCATGGAAATACATTTGGAAATATTTGGCTTTCATGGCTCTCTCAGCCAAAAAGGTTCCCAACCCCTGATTTAGTTGGTTGTAGTTTTATTCTAAGTCTTTGTTTTCTGATAGTACAGACAGCAACCATATAATAATGCAGGCATGACATACTTCTTCCTGAAAATTGCCTTATTTCTGTGTAAAATGTGTTGGTTAGAGATTTGCTATTGACAAAATGTCACGCCTGTAAGTTTATGCTTTGGTTTTGGTCAGGTTATGTTTAGTTTTTTGGACATTTAAGTTCTGTCTTGGCACTTCCAGGTATGTTTTTGTCTCCATGCCAACTCATTACTTTTCACCTGTCATGTCACGTCCCTGTCCTCAGCCTCAGACCTGTTTTCACAAATTATCATAGCTACTTCAGTCACTCTTTTTTTGTCTTCATTCCGGGATCTTCACACACGCTACCCATGCTGCACCTCCTTCATGCCATCGTCCATAGTTCCGTGCCGTGTAAGTTTTTGTATTTATGCCATTGTGCTAGTTTTGTTTATAGTTTATTATTATTCATGCCAATCGAGTAAGTGTTTTTGTTTCATGTTAGTAGTTTGCAGCATTTATGCGAGTCTTTTTTTTGTTCATAGCCAAGTGTCTGTACCTCCTTGTGAGCGCCCTTAGTTTGTTTATTTTTTATTATAGTGTTGAAATAAACAACGATGTACTCACAGTCACGTCTCGCCCGTGCAAATCATTCTCTGCATCGAAGAAACTACTTTAATCTAAGCCCAGTTGTGACACAAAATGCTTGTCTATTCAGCTAGTTTGGTCCCAGCTCCTCAACCCCCTAGTAAGAGGCAGTGGAAGTTTGACGTTCCTTGGAGTAGCCCAGTCGATCAAGCTGGATTTGGCTGTGTAACAGGCAACCTCAGTCAGGGAGAGGGGGAGGAGACTACAGAATTTTGACCGTGATTGCAGTACCATTTCTGGCCAAATTATCACATATGGCTCCTTTAAAAAGCTTTTTGTGCTCAAGCCACAATAATAATGACAACCGTGATAATTTTGGTCACAATAACTAATATTTCCAATTGATTCATACTGTACTGAATCACTGTTATGGTTAAAAGCCGTGGAAAAGGAACAAGACTGCTCTACTTTACCACTACTTTTGTTGTACACATAGGTGAGATTTCCTGCCAATCTAGAATAAAACTACTTTGTTTCTTCATGTGACCATTTTAGTCATGTATTATTCAAATAAAAAAATAAAAAAGCTACATTTAAGCTAAAACAATAACACACAATAAGGTTTAGTGTAAAATTTACTTTTTGAAATATTAATTGAGTGCAGTTCTCGTTATGAATTTAGTTTTTGAGGTCGCGGGGGATGTTGGAGCCTATCTCAGTTGCATTCGGGCAGAAGGCGGAGTACACCCTGGACAAGTCGCCACCTCATCGCAGGGCCAACACAGATAGACAGATAACATTCACACTCACATTCACACACTAGGGCCAGTTTAGTGTTGTCAATCAACCTATCCCCAAGTGCATGTCTTTGGAAGTGGGAGGAAGCCGGAGTCACAAGGAAAACATGCAAACTCCACACAGAAAGATGCTGAGTGCAGGATCGAACCCAGGACCTTCGTATAGTGAGGCAGACGCATTAACCCCTCTCACACCATGCTGCCCTTCTTGAGATGCTCTGCAATAATAATAATATAAGATCTTTCAAGACAACTTCAAAGTTGCGTTGTATACTATTCGTAGTTTTAGTCGACGTAAACCGGACTAAATCTAAAATACATTTTTGGCAAAAGACTGTCTAAAACTGAATTAGAAATATCTGTCAAAATTAACACTGCTGGAAGGATAGAATAAACTATTTGTGGTTTGCTTTACTACAACTCCCCTTATCACTTGATTAGGCGGCGGATTCGGGAGATCTTGTACAAGTACAGTTAAGTCGCAACAATGCACATCAAACGGCGGTGGGGATTGGCGGACAGCGAATGATGAAGGGAGGGAAATCTGGGGTCACACAGCCCCACGTGACATTGGTAATTTTCGGGAAGTGTGTAAATCCCAAATACACAAAAACAGGTACTAACAGATAAGACAAGTTGTTTTTGCATGATAGATCCCCTTTATGTTCAGCTACAGAGGCACATGACTCCCAGCTAGCTTTTATTTTAAATATAAAAACTGTTCGCCACTATAAAGCACGAGTAATAATACGATAAAAGAATTAGGACATAAAGTTACAAAATAAATCAAACCAAAATCAGTGCTAAGAAAAAGACAAGATAATTATGTAAATTAAGAAACGGTCCACTTAAAAATATATATAATGAAAGACAAATCTAGTATGCATAGGACGACTGAAAGTCATATGTACAGTCTGACACATTGTGCATGAACCATAAATGGTGCCGCTAAGTATGTCAGATTATCTCTTTTCCCTTTTTTGTCTTTAGTGGTCAGTCACTTTGTATCACCTTCGACTGAGATAGTTGTTCCAATAATTTCTGTCTGCGAGATGGTGTTACTAGCAACTGCAGAGAAGAGAAGGCAGCTACTCCTGTCACTAATTGAATGCTCTGCAACAGTCCGAGCGCACCTCCTACTCTCCTTCAAGCTATCCTCTCATTATCACAAAACCCTATCTTCCCTTTGAAGAAGGCCCATTGATAAGTCCGATCTTGATGCAACTACAGTCTCCACCTGCCAATCTGACTCTGACACAGCCTGATTCTCAATCAGTATGGGGATGCCATGGTCTTTTATAACCGACCGGGCAGCCACTTCAAAGGACCCTTCACTCGATCCTCAGAATGGAGCTAGGGAAGTGTTAAAAGTGAGGCAAATGCGACTTGAAGTCAATTACCTGCAGGCGAGTGATAATGGAAATGATTGTGGAAATGTGAGCAGCTTGAGTCGTCTGGCAAGTTACTGTCATGAAAACTTGTGTTTTGCCCTCGTCAATTCAAAGATTCAAGTAACTCAGACCAGAACACATGCAACACTTGAGATGGCACACGATTTAGTGAGATTCAAGACTGGAGGCCTACAAAAGGAGGACTGGAAGTCTAACAAAGCAAATATATTTATGCATGAGGGGCAAAAAGTAATTTATGATAAGATTGTTTAATTTTCCTGAAAGAACTCTCCTGATGGAATCAATAAAATACTATCCATCAATCTATCTATCTATCCATCTATCTATCTATCTATCTATCTATCTATCTATCTATCTATCTATCTATCTATCTATCTATTTATCTATCTATCTATCTATCTATCTATCTATAGTATCATCTATCTATCTATCTATCTATCTATCTATCTATCTATCTATCTATCTATCTATCTATCTATCTATCTATTTTTGGTTCAGAATTTTAAGTTACTGAAAATACCATAATCCTTCATCATTCAAATCTTCACTGCACTTTCTGAAAAGTAAACATTTAGATTCCGAAGCATATTTTAACCTCCATTGTGTGCTCCATCCATTTTTTATGTATTTATTAGGGCTGTCAAACAATTTAAATATTTAATTATGATAAACTGCAGTTTGTTCATATTTAACTCAAACATTTTTGCGATGATTCGCAAATAGATATAATTTTTCGTAATCCATAAGTGTACCATAGACAGACAACTTTGTATTACCAGACTGGACAATTAGTATGCTTTAATGACATTTTAAATAAAAAATCTTTTTTAAACAGCTCAACACTGAAATGACATAAACACACTTTTAATGACGATATAAAAAAATACCTGCAGTGTGTTGGTGTTTTGCTAGATTTTGTATTTTGTAGAAATACAGAATTATTCCTGCTGTAGGAGCATTTGCATTCAAAGGAGGAGCTACACGTCCATGTTTTGATACCAGTTTCCTGCATTAAAACCACAAAAATCATGCTTTTATTGTCAAAGATGTTAGGTAATGTAATTGGTAATATTTCTATCTGAATAAATGCCATTGATTAGCTGTACATTACATGTTGTACAGGTTAATGGTGTTCTCTGCATGATCATTTTTTTAACTTTCTCTATTTATTTATAAAGTGTTACATTCAGCCTGATAAACATTCTGTATTGAGGACTATTGATCAGAACAAAATATAAAACAATATACACTTTATTTCAATCTGCCAGAAAACATTTTTTTAGGTAGAAATATAACATATTACATCAAAAAAAATCTTTGAAAAAGCATGATCGTAATGTAAGACCGTTTTTCATTTTGTCATGGTCGTTACACCAAATGTGATGCAAAGTGCTATTATTGTGAAGCTGAAAGTGTGTGATTGGTATATGAAGAAGTGTCTTGACATGTTTTGACGATGTGAAAGTTTCCGATAAATGTAACTCTTGACTCCCTCTCTGACGACTTTTTCTGCAAAGCTTGTATTCCGTCTTATTGAAGAAATTAGTGTTACAATCTCCATTTTATGTTTTCAATGCACTCAACTGTAATCCAAACAAGGAAGTAAAACTCCTCCTCTCTGCAAGCAGTCAGTTCCGCTTCCCGCAAACTGTGGTGCTTTTTCGCCCTAAAAATGGAGAATTTGATTTCTAAAATAAGGAATTTGGACATTCAATCAAAGCAAGGAGTCATTTATACTGGGAGACCAACGCCAGAGCTGCCGGATTTGATTCAAACGTATATGTGGTCCGAGGATAACTTGTTCATTTCAAAAGCATTGGTATACTGGAGGCTTCACGGTGGCAGAGGGGTTAGTGCGTCTGCCTCACAATACTAAGGTCCTGAGTAGTCAGATTTCAATCCCGGGCTCAGGATCTTTCTGTGTGGAGTTTGCATGTTCTCCCCGTGACTGCGTGGGTTCCCTCCGGGTACTCCGGCTTCCTCCCACTTCCAAAGACATGCACCTGGGGATAGGTTGATTGGCAACACTAAATTGGCCCTAGTGTGTGAATGTGAGTGTGAATGTTGTCTGTCTATCTGTGTTGGCCCTGCGATGAGGTGGCAACTTATCCAGGGTTTACTCCGCCTTCCGCCCGATTGTAGCTGAAATAGGCCCCAGCGCCCCCCGCGGCCCCAAAGGTGAATAAGCGGTAGAAAATGGATGGATGGATGGTATACTGGAAAATAAAGACTTTGCGGCTGTGCTCCAAAAAAAATGTCTTCATTGCTTTTCCCTGCCTTTTATTCTCAACGAGTGACCGTGTTTGGACCATATGGGCTGTACTAAGGTGGCAACTTGTCCAGGGTGCACACTAGCTTCCGCCCGAATAAAGCTGAGATAGGACCCAGCACCCCCCGCTATCCCGAGAGGGACAGCGATAGAAAATGGATGGGATGGATCTGAAAAACCTGCCAAGAAGCTTCAAATAACATGAACGCTCATCTGCCCACATTCAAGGTCAGATTTCTTTCAAAATGTTTGGAATATCACGGATTGAGCTGGTTCTAAATGACACTAAATATCAGCATCCACAATTCCAATGTAAAGGAAAATGGTGAGATATGAAAATACCTGATAAGCATCACTTGCTTTTTGGGGAAACAGGAGCTTGCATTATCTCAATTGAGAAAGAGAGACTTTTTAAAGAATAAGAGAAAATGGAGGACTTCCACAACAAATACCATAGAGATCTTCGTCCAGAAGGAAAGGCGAATGGACTTAATTTAAAAGTAAAGGTAAGATATACTGTCTAGTACAGGGGTCCCCAAACTACGGGGGATGCGGCCCACCTGCGTCCGAAATCCGGCCCTCGATAAGTCCCGAGTTTGGAAATATTATTTTTTTATTTTGTTTTTTATTATTTAAAAAATGTTTTCCTTTCTAATCCGTTTTCCACCGCTTGTTACTCTTAGTGTCTACTCGGGCATATCATATTGTCTAAAAACATATTTTCCCATCGATAATATGACATCATTGCACTCACGCCGCAGTGTCAGGCGAGCACACATGACACAGAAACAGAGAAGTATCAACTGCATCCATATGAACAGCGGATAGAGTGGCCGTCTTGTAGCATAGCAGGCTGTAACCGGAGGGTTACCAGTTCAGCCTGGTCAAGCTCACGGTTTGGTTTCCCACTCCTGATAGCTTGTAGTGAGCGCTTAGTGTTTCTGATGTAAAAATGTATAAATGTTGAAACATAAATTAAGGTATAGTAACACATAAAAACGTATAAAAATACAGACATCGAACCAACATATTTTAAAGTTAAATTACCAGTGATTGTCACACACACTAGGTGTGGTGAAATCTGTCCTCTGCATTTGACCCATCCCCTTGTTCACCTTCTGGGAGGTGACGAGAGCAGTGAGCAGCAGCGGCGGCCGCGCCCAGGAATCATTTTGGGGATTTAACCCCCAATTCCAACCCTTGATGCTGAGTGCCAAGCAGGGAGGTAATGGGTCCCATTTTTATAGTCTTGGGTATGACTCGGCTGGGGTTTAAAATCACAACCTACCGATCTCAGGGCGGACACTCTAACCACTAGGCCACTAGATGGTTTAAAGTTCCATCCATCCATCCATTTTTACCGCTTATTCCCTTTTAGGGTCGCGGGGGTCACTGGTGCCTATCTCAGCTACATTCGGGCGGAATGTGGCGTACACCCTGGACAAGTCGCCACCTCATCGCCGGGCCAACACAGATAGACAGACAACATTCACACTCACATTCACACACTAGGGCCAATTTAGTGTTGCAAATCAAACTATCCCCAGGTGCATGTCTTTGGAAAAGGGAGGAAGCCAGAGTACCCGGAGGGAACCCATGCATTCAGGGGGAGAACATGCAAACTCCACACAGAAAGATCCCAAGCCCAGGATTGAACCCAGGACTACTCAGGACCTTTGTATTGTGAAGCAGACGCACTAACCCCTCTTCCATTGTGCTGCCCCGGTTTAAAGTTATCTCAACTATTTTTTTCAGGTTCATCTTATATCATACCTGTTTCATCAACTCATTATTTTGAAGTGTAATAAACTCAACTCAGTCAGAGCAACAAGATGACTTGACTGAGTTCAGTTGAGTGAACTTTTTTTTTTTTTTTTACCTTGCAGGGGTTCTTAACCTTTTTATACCTTGGGCCTGGCTTTTTCATTACAGAGGGACCTGGGACCCATACAAATATTACCACTTAATTAATTATTTTATCTCCTCTCTGAGCTGCAACCTTATCGTGGTAGAGGAGTTTGCGTGTCCCAATTATCCTAGGAGCTATGTTGTCCGGGGGCATAAAGCCCCCTGGTAGGGTCTCCCAAGGCAAACAGGTTCTAGGTGAGGGATCAGACAAAGAGCAGCTCGAAGACCTTTATGAAGAAGAAAAATCATGGACCCAGATTTCCGTCGCCCGGACGCGGGTCACCGGGGCCCCCCTCTGGAGCCAGGCCCGGAGGTGGGGCACGATGGCGAGCGCCATGCCTGTTCCCATGGGGCCCGGCCGGGCACAGCCCGAAGAGGCAACGTGGGTCACCCCTCCAATGGGCTCACCACCCATAGCAGGGGCCATAGAGGTCGGGTGCAATGAGAGCTGGGCGGCAGCCGAAGGCAGGGCACTTGGCGGTCCGATCCTCGGCTACAGAAGCTAGCTCTTGGGACGTGGAACGTCACCTCACTGGGGGGGAAAGAGCCTGAGCTAGTGCGCGAAGTCGAGAAATTCCGGCTGGATATAGTCGGACTCACTTCGACGCACAGCAAGGGCTCTGGAACCACTTCTCTCGAGAGGGATTGGACCCTCTTGCACTCTGGCGTTGCCGGCAGTGAGAGGCGACGGGCTGGGGTGGCAATTCTTGTTTCTCCCCGGCTCAAAGCCTGTACGTTGGAGTTCAACCCGGTGGACGAAAGGGTAGCCTCCCTCCGCCTTCGGGTGGGGGGACGGGTCCTGACTGTTGTTTGTGCTTATGCACCAAACAGCAGTTCAGAGTACCCACCCGTTTTGGGAACACTCGAGGGAGTACTGGAAAGTGCTCCCCCGGGTGATTCCTTTGTCCTACTGGGAGACTTCAACGCTCACGTTGGCGACGACAGTGAAACCTGGAGAGGCGTGATTGGGAAGAATGGCCGCCCGGATCTGAACCCGAGTGGTGTTTTGTTATTGGACTTTTGTGCTCGTCACAGTTTGTCCATAACAAACACCATGTTCAAACATAAGGGTGTCCATATGTGCACTTGGCACCAGGACACCCTAGGCCGCAGTTCCATGATCGACTTTGTAGTTGTGTCATCGGATTTGCGGCCTCATGTTTTGGACACTCGGGTGAAGAGAGGGGCGGAGCTTTCTACCGATCACCACCTGGTGGTGAGTTGGCTGCGATGGTGGGGGAGGATGCCGGACAGACCTGGGAGGCCCAAACGCATTGTGAGGGTCTGCTGGGAACGTCCGTCAGAGTCTCCTGTCAGACAAAGTTTCAATTCCCACCTCCGGAAGAACTTTGAACATGTCACGAGGGAGGTGCTGGACATTGAGTCCGAGTGGACCATGTTCCGCACCTCTATTGTCGAGGCGGCAGATTGGAGCTGTGGCCGCAAGGTAGTTGGTGCCTGTCGGGGCGGCAATCCTAAAACCCCTTGGTGGACACCAGCAGTGAGGGATGCCGTCAAGCTGAAGAAGGAGTCCTATCGGGTCCTTTTGGCTCATAGGACTCCGGAGGCAGTGGACAGGTACCGACAGGCCAAGCGGTGTGCAGCTTCAGCGGTCGCGGAGGCAAAAACTCGGACATGGGAGGAGTTCGGGGAAGCCATGGAAAACGACTTCCGGACGGCTTCAAAGCGATTCTGGACCACCATACGCCGCCTCAGGAAGGGGAAGCAGTGCACTATCAACACCGTGTATGGTGCGGATGGTGTTCTGCTGACCTCAACTGCGGATGTTGTGGATAGGTGGAAGGAATACTTCGAAGACCTCCTCAACCCCACCAACACGTCTTCCTATGAGGAAGCAGTGCCTGGGGAATCTGTGGTGGACTCTCCTATTTCTGGGGCTGAGGTCGCTGAGGTAGTTAAAAAGCTCCTCGGTGGCAAGGCCCCAGGGGTGGACGCGATCCGCCCGGAGTTCCTTAAGGCTCTGGATGCTGTGGGGCTGTCTTGGTTGACAAGACTTTGCAGCATCGCGTAGACATCGGGGGCGGTACCTCTGGATTGGCAGACCGGGGTGGTGGTTCCTCTCTTTAAGAAGGGGGACCGTAGGGTGTGTTCCAACTATCGTGGTATCACACTCCTCAGCCTTCCCGGTAAGGTTTATTCAGGTGTACTGGAGAGGAGGCTAGGTCGGATAGTCGAACCTCGGATTCAGGAGGAACAGTGTGGTTTTCGTCCTGGTCGTGGAACTGTGGACCAGTTCTATACTCTCGGCAGGGTTCTTGAGGGTGCATGGGAGTTTGCCCAACCAGTCTACATGTGCTTTGTGGACTTGGAGAAGGCATTCGAGCGTGTCCCTCGGGAAGTCCTGTGGGGAGTGCTCAGAGAGTATGGGGTATCGGACTGTCTTATTGTGGCGGTCCGTTCCCTGTACGATCAGTGCAGGAGCTTGGTCCGCATTGCCGGCAGTAAGTCGAACACATTTCCAGTGAGGGTTGGACTCCGCCAAGGCTGTCCTTTGTCACCGATTCTGTTCATAACTTTTATGGACAGAATTTCTAGGCGCAGTCAAGGCGTTGAGGGGTTCCGGTTTGGTAACCGCAGGATTAGGTCTCTGCTTTTTGCAGATGATGTGGTCCTGATGGCTTCATCTGACCGGGATCTTCAGCTCTCGCTGGATCGGTTCGCAGCCGAGTGTGAAGCGACCGGAATGAGAATCAGCACCTCCAAGTCCGAGTCCATGGTTCTCGCCCGGAAAAGGGTGGAATGCCATCTTCGGGTTGGGGAGGAGACCCTGCGCCAAGTGGAGGAGTTCAAATACCTAGGAGTCTTGTTCACGAGTGAGGGAAGAGTGGATCGTGAGATCGACAGGCGGATCGGTGCGGCGTCTTCAGTAATGCGGACGTTGTACCGATCCGTTGTGGTGAAGAAGGAGCTGAGCCGGAAGGCAAAGCTCTCAATTTACCGGTCGATCTACGTTCCCATCCTCACCTATGGTCATGAGCTTTGGGTCATGACAGAAAGGATAAGATCACGGGTACAAGCGGCCGAAATGAGTTTCCTCCGCCGTGTGGCGGGGCTCTCCCTTAGAGATAGGGTGAGAAGCTCTGCCATCCGGGAGGGACTCAAAGTAAAGCCGCTGCTCCTTCACATCGAGAGGAGCCAGATGAGGTGGTTCGGGCATCTGGTCAGGATGCCACCCGAACGCCTCCCTAGGGAGGTGTTTAGGGCACGTCCAACCGGTAGGAGGCCACGGGGAAGACCCAGGACACGTTGGGAAGACTATGTCTCCCGGCTGGCCTGGGAACGCCTCGGGATCCCCCGGGAAGAGCTAGACGAAGTGGCTGGGGAGAGGGAAGTCTTGGTTTCCCTGCTTAGGCTGTTGCCCCCGCGACCCGACCTCGGATAAGCGGAAGATGATGGATGATGGATAATTATTTTATTCTTGATTTTATATCAACAGTATCCAAAATCATATCCAAACTTCTTACAGTTTACAACCTTGTCAAACGGTATAAAGGCTTGTGTTGATCACAAAGATTATTATCAAGGCTTAAATCAGGCGGATTACCAAAATAAATACTAATCAATACACTGAAAAAGAAGGGACTCATAAAAACTGATGAAAAATAAATTTACATACAAGTATTTTTTTAACTAAAGTGATAATCCATCAATTTTCTACCGCTTGTCCTTTTCGGGGTGACTAATAATAATATTTATGTTTCTTAACTAAACTGGCAATAAAAATAAAGTGCAATTGAAATTACATCTTCACCACTTTGGTCATAATTTAAGCTCAATAATCACCTCTATGACTTTAGCTCAAGATTCATTTTGTTTGTTTGAGAATGTCTTTAATGCCACAAGTGGTGGAAAAATGTATTACAATTGAGTACCGCTGCAGCCCATACGGACTACACTCTCGGGCCTCAACCTTATGGTAAGAAACAAAGGTCTACACAACAGGAGTGCTCTGCTATTTTGATGGACCTTCTGCCAAAAATCTTGTCAAAGATTGATGCTGGTGTTATCAGAATTGTCCCTGTAACTACATAGCATTGGATAATTACCCATACTAGTCAAATGACCCACAACTAGTTCACTTACCAAAAGGTAGGGTGATTTTATGGTTCCTTTTTCAAATTATATAGTCAATAGCACTCATCTTAAATAAATCGTAACATTTATAGGTAATGATTGTATAGGCTAGGGCAGCACGGTGGTAGAGGGGTTAGTGCTTATGCCTCACAATACGAAGGTCCTGGGTTCGATCTTGCGCTCAGGATTTTTCTGTGTGGAGTTTGCATGTTCTCCCCGTGACTGCGTGGGTTCCCTCCGGGTACTCCGGCTTCCTCCCACCTCCAAAGACATGCACCTGGGGATAGGTTGATTGGCAACACTAAATGGTCCCTAGTGTGTGAATGTGAGTGTGAATGTTGTCTATCTGTGTCGACCCTGCGATGAGGTGGTGACTCGTCCAGGGTGTACTCCGCTTTCTGCCCGCATGCAGCTGAGATAGCCTCCAGAGCCCCCCGCGACCCCGAAGGGAATGAGCAGTAGAAAATGGATGGATGGATGGATTGTATCGGCATATTTCACTTATGGGTAATCGGTCTGAGAATTGGCAGCATAAAACTCTAATTAGAACACTCCTAAATGCCACTGTAGAAAATGAGATTTTTGAGGTGCTCTGTAAACTTTGCAAAATGAGAATTGACTACACAGCACCACTGCTGTAATGCACTAGCATTTATAAAGGCATCAGGGGAAATTCTCCAGGATATAACAAAAGTACAACAGTTCATTAAGTAAATTACTTCTGTATGCATTTAAAGTTTCTACATACAGGAAAATTGTTCTTGTATTTTTGGGGAATTGATTTGCGGTACCATTACACTATCATACACAAAATCAAATCGAGAGTGTACAGATCGATAAATAGAAAAAATAAGCATTAACCTATGATGGGTTCTGCAAAAATTCTTAGGTTATGCAAAACGATTGTTGCAGCAATCAAAGAAATCTAAAGTCTCTCCAAAATAAGTCAGTTTTTGTGCTGACATACCCAAAACTAGCAGTTAATAGTCTGGAGCCAACAACTTCTATAGACCCAAAGTCTAGTCTAGGTTCCATATATCTCTGCATCATTTGTGGCCTGATAGTATTGATTGCCCTTTTGGAGTCAGACACTTCAAATACAAAGACATAATTACAAGAAGATAAGGGAATCTGCTGCAATTAGCCACTCCTCCCGATCCGCTATGGCCTATCTCTCATCCTAGGCAAACATTTTTTTACCTCAGCCTGCCTGCCGACCACTGTTGCAACTGAAATATAGGAACAATCAAACGGGAATGTATTATAATTCATGCAATCACTGTTACAAAAGGGACATACAGTATATTTTAACCAATGTAAAACCACAGTTTTGGTGGTCAACATTAATGTTAGTAGACATAATGTAGTGTTTGATGATCATTCTCAAAGATCTTTTGTTGAGAAGGATTTTCATTCGGGTAAATAAATCCTGTAAAGGGGTTTATTTTATTAAGGATCCCCATTAGTCGACACCACAGTGGAGACTATTCTTCCTGGGGTCCAGGCAAAAAACATCACACAATCACAAAACAAAAGATTACAATGCAGTACAACATGATCAATAATAACATTGTGTGATATAAAAAAACAAAAATAAAATAAAAATACTTGGGGCTTACATAATACTGTTCATACCAGAGATAAAAAAGAGCAATGTGAAATTATATATATATTTTTTTTGCAAAAATAAAACAAAGAACCAATGGCCTACAATATACCCATTAGTGTACTAAAACGAAACAATACTCTAAGTGACGAAAAAGTAACACAATGAATAAAATATGACAAAGTACATACAAAATCAAGAGAATATCAATATAAAAACGATAACCAGAAACAATAAGGAATTTAAGCAAAACACAAGTCAAAAGAAGATAAATTAACCCGTCATTACCAGGGGCGTCACTAGACCTATTACTGTACTGGGGCACACCTGGGGCACAAATAAATCATGTGAGCGTGCAAAGCGCGCAAGCAAAAACATTTTTAGCACTTATTTATCATAAAAAATACATAAATAATGCTTTAAACTATGAAAACATATCAGATTATGTTGTATGGATCTTTGATTAACCACCTGAAATTAACTAATGCATTTGACCTACTTGTGCACTTTTTTACTCCAGACTTCTAAACTGCTACTAGTAAAAGCAAAAAGGAAGAGCAATGAATCTTTTTGAAATATATATTGCAGTAATTATCTGCAAATTTAACATCTACAAAAGTAAAACAAAAAATAAAGCACCCCTACATCCCTGGGTTCTTTTATATTATTTAATTTCCATTCATGGCAATGTGGCTAATCCTATTTCAGATACACAAAACTATAAAATATACACAAAACAATAAAGCCACAGTAGTAGAATAAATGAACAACTGTTGTGTGTCTCTTCAAGGAATCATTTTCTGAGAAGTAAACTGTAACGTCTCGTTTTCATTTTTGCAAAGTGGTCAATCACTCTGGACAGACATGGAACTATTACAGTAACTGTTATACAGTTGACCAGTGGTTCCCAACTGCTGGGTCGTGACATAAAAGTGGATTGTGTGTCATTTTCAGTGAGTCGCAGTCAGATGTGTGCATGAAAAAAAAAAGTTTAGAAGGAAAAAAATCAAATTGTGCCAACAAAACCAGATTATTTTAGCCATTTTTCTAGTGACTATTAGTGAGTATTTTAGCAAAAGGCAAACCGACTAACAATTTGGAGGAGGACTCAGGACAGACATGGAAATATATTTTTTAAAAATCTAAATGGGGCAACAAAACCCAATATTTTCAGCCATCTTTCTGAAAACAAATACAGAAATGTTACTATTTTTTCTGGAAACAAAACCAGATGCTTTAGCTGTAGCCATTTTACTGGTGACAAAACAAGATTATTTTAGTCAAAGTCACACCGATTAACAAGACAAGTCTACTGTGCTATTTTTCTGTGAAATAAACTTGAATGATTTAAAAATTGGCTCACGACTTGATGATATGGAAAAATGTTTTTCTTCCTGAAGATAAACCATTTGAGAAGCACTCAACTCACACATGCTTACTCCAAATCATCATTGATGCAGAACCAGCAGACAATAACCAACATTATGTTTCATGTTCATTGGAAATTCCCCCGACAGCTCGTACAGCAAATGAATATGTTTGTCTTGGTACAAGGAATAACGTTAGCTAACTTAGCATCAACTTAAGACAATGATGTTGCCTAGCTAGCTAGGAGTTCACTTACACCTCTCATTCCTGCTGCTTCTTCCCTGCTGCGGGCGAATAACTTTCTGATATCCATTTAGGAGTTACAGTTTGAGTCAAATCAAAATCAAAATAATGTAATTGACAAATTGTTGTTGGCTAACGTTACCTACCTCAGCAGTGATTGGCATCGCCTCTCTCTCTCTCTCTCTCGCTCTCTCTCTCTATCTCTCTCTCAACCGAAGTCTCGATCCACACGTGAATAAATTACCATATTAATTAGCCATGTGCTCATTGTTAGTGGAGTGAATACAGTAGCAATCAATTACCATACTAACTAGTATGTGCGCTGTTGTCAATGTTATGTAGACTTGAAACTCTGAAGCGTTTTTTTTTTTATTGGTGAAATTTTTACTGGGGCACTGCAGATCAACAGTGGGGCAGGTGCCCCAGTGAAATATGTCTGGCAACGCACCTGGTCATGACATTAATGTAGTTTATTGCGTTTATTAAAAAGGACAGAAATTTATATTTAATATCATTTGTGCTTTGACATTGCATTAATAATTTTATTTAACAAACACTTTATCTAAATAAATCGGTAACGACTGCAAAAGTGCAAGGAACTTTAAGAAGTCTAAATGTTTCTAGATAAAGGTCTGGTGACACCATCAGAATTACAATGTCCAACAGTGAGGACAGCGTCCATCTTCTGCTGTTCCAAAGAAATAAATAAGACACAGTCAGCAGAATTATTCATCAGTTAAATGCAGCATCATTTCTCACAGTCTCCTTGTGTAATCTGCTGAAGACCATCCAAACGTTATTTTGCACCAGAATTCAATTTTGATGCTCAACAACTCCCACATTTCTCAGACTCAAACCATTTTAATGTAAAATTGTTCAGCTCGATTATATTTATTTTTCACATGCTTAAAAACCTGTTATTGCTTGGATTCTAAAAAAAGGAAAACAATTCCCATTGAAATGAAGGGCATGTTTCTACATGTTTCAACCTCTTCAAACCATTACAGCATTTCAACATTTAGCCTAACAATTTTTCCCATTCTAAAAATTCTCACTTTTTTTGTAATTCCACATTTCCCGTACAGTATTCATGCATTTTAGCACAACCTCTTCAGCATTCACGCACAGTTTTTGCAGAAAATTGTTTTGTCTATGTCTCAAATAGAAAACTTTCGTTTGTATGTTTATATATGAACACTTGCATTGCTCCCGAGGGCTTGAATTTTGACAGTGTAGTGCTATCCGAAATCCATTGTCTTCTTCCACTTCGTTCCTTCAAACTATTAATTGCAACCATTCGATTCAGTCCCTTACTCTGAAGCCAAGATTGTGACTCTCGAAAAGGTCCATTCTCCAGACCTGACTCCACATAGCATTTCGCTGTAATTCTCAGTGTAAACACACTTATGCACACAAAATGCTCAGCATAAATACGGAAGTTCACAAATAGTTTTTTTCAGTGTTGGTAACAACAGCGTTAGAGTATAACAGCGTTACTAATGGCGTTATTTTATTCGAACCAAATTATAACTTCCCTTTGTTGCAACGTCATTGCCGTTACTTAGAATGTGAGTGGCACGTTACTAGAGTTTGGTTGAATGAAAAGCTAAGTGTCAGGTTTTAGCTATACATCACAGAGCAAGGGTGGCAATGACAAAATTAATGTCGATCACTGAGAAATCCACTAAAAAAGGGACACGATACACTAGTATCATCTTCAATATCCAATTACATGTCACAAGTGAGGTGCTGGACATTGAGTTCGAGTGGATGATGTTCCATACCTCTATTGTCGAGGTGGCCGATTGGAGCTGTGACCGCAAGGTGGTTGGTGCTTGTCGTGGCGGTAATCCGAGAACCCGCTGGTGGACACCAGTGGTGAGGGATGCCGTCAAACTGAAGAAAGCACCTTTTCTGGTTCTTTTGGCTCATATGACTACGGAGGCTGCAAACAGGTACCGACAGGCCAAGCGATGTGCAGCCTTGGCGGTCGCGGAGGCAAAAACTCGAACATGGGAGTAGTTTGGGGCAGTTATGGAAAACGACTTACGGACGGCTTCGAAGCAATTCTGGACCACCATCCGCCGCTTTAGGAAGGGGAAGCAGTGCACTGTCAACACCGTGTATGGTGGGGATGGTGTTCTGCTGACCTCGAATGCAGATGTTGTGGATCGGTGGAGGGAATACTTCGAAGACCTCCTCAATCCCACCAAAACGTCTTCCTGTCAGGAAGCAGTGCCTGGGGAATCTGTGGTGGGCTGTCTTATTTCTGGGGCTGGGGTTGCCGAGGTAGTTAAAAAGCTCCTCGGTGGCAATGCCCCGGAGGTGGATGAGATCCGCCCGGGGTTCCTTAAGGCTCTGGATGCTGTGGGGATGTCTTGGTTGACAAGACTCTGAAACATCGCGTGGACATCGGGGTCGGTACCTCTGGATTGGTAGACTGGGGTGGTTGTTCCTCTCTTTAAAAAGGGGAACCGGAGGGTGTGTTCCAACTATCGTGGCATCACACTCCTCAGCCTTCTCGGTAAGGTCTATTCAGGTGTAATGGAGAGGAGGCTATGCCAGATAGTCGAACCTCGGATTCAGGAGAAACAGAGTCCTGGTTGTGGAATTGCGGGCCCAGCTCTATACTCTCGGCAGGGTCCTTGAGGGTCCATGGGAGTTTGCCCAACCAGTCTACCTGTGCTTTGTGGACTTGGAAAAGGCATTCGACCGTGTACCCCGGGAAGTCCTGTGGTGAGTGCTGAGAGAGTATGGGGTAACGTACTGTCTGATAGTGGCTATCCGCTCTCTGTTTGATCAGTGTCAGAGCTTGGTCCGCATTGGCGGCAGTAAGTCAGACCCGTTTCCAGTGAGGGTTGGACTCCGCCACGGTCGCTCTTTGTCACCGATTATTTTCATAACTTTTATAGACATAATTTCTAAGCGCAGTCAGGGCCTTGAGGGTATCTGGTTTGGTGGCTGCAGGATTAGGTCTCTGCTAAACCATCTGGCCGGGATCTTCAGCTCTCACTGGATCGTTTCGCAGACAAGTGTGAAGCGACTGGGATGGGAATCGGCACCTCCATGTCCGAGTCCATGGTTCTTGCCCGGAAAAGGGTAGGGTGCCATATCCGGGTTGGGGAGGAGATCTTGCCCTAAGTGCCTCGAAGTCTTGTTGACAAGTGAGGGAAGAGTGGAGACATCGACAGGCGGATTGGTGTGGTGTCTTCAATAATGCGGGCGCTGTATCGATCCGTTGTGGTGAAGAGCTGAGCCGGATGGCAAAACTCTAAATTTACCGGTTCCCATCCTCACCTATGGTCATGAGCTTTGGGTTATGACCGAAAGGACAAGATCACGGGTACAAGCGTCTGGAATGAGCTTCCTTCGTCGGGTGGCGGGCTCTCCTTTAGAGATAGGGTGAGAAACTCTGACATCAGGGAGGAGCTCAAAGTAAAGCCGATACTCCCCTACATCGAGAGGAGCCAGATGATGTGGTTTGTGCATGTGGTCAGGATGCCACTCGAACACCTCCCTAGGAGATGTTTCGGGCACGTCCAACCCATAGGAGGCCACGGGGAAGACCCAGGACACGTTAGGAAGACTATCTCTCCTGGCTGGCCTGGGAACACCTCAGGATCCCCCGGGAGAAGCTGGAAGAAGTGGCTTGGGAGAGGGAAGTCTAGGCTTCCCTACTTAGGCTGCTGCCCCCGCGACCCAACCTCGGATAAGCAGAAGAAGATGGATGGTTGGATGGATGGATGGATGGATGGATTGATGTTCTTTTATAGCGTCAAATATTAGAGATTGGTGGGGGTTGGTGACGAAGTAGAGCCATTCATATGGTTTTCCTTGTCTGAATTTCTTGCAAAACAAAAATGTGGGAATTTAACATGTTCCGCATTGTTATATGTGAACAGTGAAGAGGACACCTTTTATTTTTGAGGCTATATGATGCCATCAGCATGTGAGCCATCAATTGTGACATGTGTATTTGCTGCTTCTACCGCACTCCGTTTCACAACACACATACACAGCTGCTTAGCCAGAGGTGTTGCATGAAGATAGTTGTTAAGTTTGTCTGTGTAAATAAGTGGATAATACATCAAGTTTGAGGCATGATGCAGCTGACCTGATGGTAAACTAGTTCAAGAAGAAAATGTTTGTATCATTCATAAGATTACTGTACTGCTCAGTTTCATAAATATTTACATTTGTATGTGAAGTTCAACTTAAGGTTAACTTCAATTTAAACATTTAGGCCATCAAGTTAAGATACACGTTGTGATGGTTGATAAAATGTGAATGAAGGATACTTTATTTTATTTATTTCCCTTTAATTTTTAGTTTTCCCCCCTGTGGTCAGGGGTTTGCATACATCAGTGACCTATAGAGCTATACCAGCAGGACCATAGTCTTTAGGTGAGACACCCAAGTTGTGGTGCGAAGGCAGAGGCCAGACAAAGTGCAATCCACTTCTCCAGGTTGGAGTTAGACACATACTGTAGCTCAGTGGGTTACAGTCTGGTGTGCCATGGAAGAATATTTAATTTCACTTATTAGGGTTAAAAATATTTTTTGCAAACCAGTAATTGTAGTCTGCAAACTATGTGTTGTTGTTTAGTGTTGGTGCTGTTTGGGGCGCGGCAGAGTAACCGTATAATACTGTTCCATATCAGTAGATGGCAGCTGCTAATTGCTCTGTAGATGTCGAAAACAGCGGGAGGCAGCGTGCGGGTCAAAAGGTATCTAATACCTGTACTTAAACCAAAAATAAACAAATGATCAGTGCCCCTAAGAATAGGTATTGAAGCTTAGGGAAGGCTATGCAGAGCAAAACTAAAACTGAACTGGCTTCAAAGTACACAACAACAGAATGCTGGACGACATCAAAGACTTACAGTGGAGCAAAGACAGCGTCGACAATGTACATCCGAACATGACATGACAACCAAAGATGTCTCCACAGAGAAGGATAAAAACAACTGAAATATTCGTGATCGCTAAAACAAAGTAGATGCCGGAATTATCGCTCAATGGAAGACATGAAACTGCTACAGAAAAATACCAAAAAAAAGAGAAAAAGCCACCAATAAAGGAGCGCAAGACAAGAACTAAAACACTACACACAGGACAACTGCTAAACACTCAAAATAAGTCATGGTGTGATGTGACAGGTCGTGACAGTACACCTACTTTGAGACAAGAGCAATAGTGATGCATGGTTGGTTATGGTTCAAATTCATATCCAATAATTGCGACAAGGACTTTTAACTGTCAACTGAGTTTTGTTTTTAATGAGTTCTGCTGGTGGTGTGCTTCCGAAATTTTTTCAACTCAAAAACGTGCCTTGGCTCAAACATTTTTGAAAAACACTGCTGTAGCTAACGAGCACATTCAATGAAGAAGGCCGCAATGTTACTACTGTATAAGCACATTCAAAAAGTGCTGCAGCATGATGGAACAGGTGTTGCCAATTTCGCATTCCTAACTGCCACCTCAAGTGTGTGTTGACCCCCATTTTTGTACACAAATGCAATGTATTGTTAAGAATGTCATCCAGGACCATTTTTAAACGTTTTACTTAAATGCAAGTAATTTTTTTGCCTAATACATAGGCTAATTTTATCTAAAGTTCTTTCAGGCTTTTTTTTTTTTGGTATACAGGTGCAGAGAATGTTCCCTTGTTTCTCTGAGTTTACATTTTTGGTACCGTATTGGAATTTGTATTTTCAATATTTGATGTTGTTACTTTACAGATTATTTTTTTTTTGATACATTTTTATTTCTATGCATATCATATGGCTCACTGCAAACTGTTAGGTTCAGATAAATGCTAAGCGTTCTAAAATACTGGATATAGTGTTTTTATTCTTCAGTCAGTTCATATAAACATAATTGACGTTAAATAAATGAAAAATAACTTTTCAGTTACTTTGTTGAGTAACTAGTTACTCTTACAATGAGGTAACCAAGTTACTAAATCAATTGCATTTTGGGAGAAGTGATTTGTAACTATAACTAATTACTTTTTTAAGGTTAGATGACCAACACTGTTTTTTGTGAGTTTGCCATACAGAAAATTTGACATTTGATTATTTCCAATTTGGGTTCCCACATTGTACCCTGTGGAATATTTTCATTTCTGAATTCCAAATATGCAAGAGGACACTTCTAAAGGCGTTAATAATAGTGGCTTTGAGTTTACTTTCTGATTGACTCCTCAGGGTCGAAATCAACTTTCAGAAAATATTTCATAGGCAAACAGCCATTCTGTAGGTAATTAGCTGGGGAAAAGGGAATGTTGCCGTCTCGAATCAGGCTTCCATTTGAATTGTTGTTGTGTTGTCCCACTTGCAAGGGCAGTGTTGAAAGTGAGAGTTCCTTGCCAGCCTGAAGGGAGACAAGCCATTGAAAGTTTCCCAGTCGCCTAAAAAAAGCATCAAATAACTAATTCTTCATGCTCCCGTCTGTGTGGATGCATGGAAATCAGGGCTATTCCCCAATTGTTGTCTATTATTATCTTCAGTTGGTGCTTTACACAGAACGTTTTTTGAGTCGTGATTAGGACAAAATATATTTATAACAAGAAAAGCAAACACCGTCCAGCGAGTTATGGCCGCTTTATATTAACAATAGACATGCTTTTCTCGCAGTATTTAGGATTGATAGAGATTAATTCCTGTGCAACAGAAGTATTAGTAATCTAGAAATATTTATATTTATTATAGTACTGTTATCGACAAGGGGTGTTAACTATTTTAAACTGCTGGACCTTCTGTAATAACTGACTGCTATGCAGTGCCTGAATTCAATATACTTTACATATACCGTCAGGATATGTTCATTTTGATCTTGAGCTTGCCTCCTCTTCTGCACATTGCAAATCATCACCTGCCTATCCAGTGCTGCGGTCAAGGTCGAGGCGGGTTTTATTTGGTGCGTCATATAATAATAATATATTGGACTGGCTGTTTTTGGTGAGGCTCTCTATTTTCTCCTTGTTGAACGCCGAATTACCTGCCTGCTTCCACCCTTTCCAATATTTGCAAAACATATAGTTGTTTTCAAACCCCAGCTAGGGGAAGAGTTTGCTCCAGTCTGTTTTAAATTTCTAAAATTTGGGAGCACCATCGATACTTGTGCTGCGTCCATCTCCTCTGGATCAAAACTTTTAGACTCTTAAACAGAGGATAAGATATAAACTTTCTCTATGTGAGAGTCTCATCTTGGTGGTAAATGGGGGCGGTGGGCATAAGTTCGACTGCATCGTCAGTAGTGTTCCCTTAGATCACAGCGTTTAATCCATGAATACCCTCACTAAAGGCGGCCAGCTACAGGTTGATCAGACCTCAGCCTGCGTCCATCCATTTAGTCATGAGAGTCGCATTGTTGAATAGCTGGGACTCTGCGTAGCAGGGGCATCGTTTTCCCTGAGTCAAGCCTGAGCTGACCGCATACCTCTTAGTTTCCTATTTCAGGGCCCAGCATTGGTCTTTCCTCCTCATAAAAATCCACTGGCTGCTTCTCTCAGCTGCCTGTGATGCAGCTTTGATGGTTTAACGCTTGTTTTGGTCTATGATTCCAAGGTCTGGTGGTTGATCTTGCCAGAGAACCCCTACACCTTACGTCCACTGGACAGACCTCAGTATGCCAGTCGCGATGTTGTGCTTCAGCTGCAAGCTTGTCACAAGCTTCCCCCGCCGCGTCCTCCCAGGGTACTGTGAGTTCGAATATGTACACCTTTTTTAGGGAAGGGGGCCAAAGCACCAAATCAGGTCTCAGGGTGGTTGTAGCAGTCTCTGCAAGAAACCCAGCCCAACCAAAATGTTCTGACCCATATTGGTAGATTGTATTCCCCATTGTCTCCAACTTATTTTCTTATATCCCTTAAAGGCCTACTGAAACCCACTACTACCCACCACGCAGTCTGATAGTTTATATATCAATGATGAAATATTAACATTGCAACACTTGCCAATACGGCCTTTTTAGTTTACTAAATTGCAATTTTAAATTTCCCGGGAGTTTCGTCTTGAAAGCTTCGTGTAATGATGACGTGTCACGGGTTTTTAGGAAGTATGAGCGCTACTTACACACACAGCTAAAAGTCGTCTGCTTTAATGGCATAATTACACAGTATTTTGGAGTACTGTGTTGCTGAATCTTTTGCAATGTGTTCAATTAATATTGGAGAAGTCAAAGTAGCAAGATGGAATTGGGAAGCTTTAGCCTTTAGCCACACAAACACACTGTGATTCCTTGTTTGAAATTCCTGGAGGTGAAAATGTACTATGGATCAGAGCGCGGTCAAGCGAACATGCAACACGACTGAATATCAACCAGCAGGTTTCGGTGAGAAAATTGTGGTTAAAAAGTCGCTTCTTACTGGAGAAAAGCTGAGCTTGCCCCGTCCATACAGCTGCCGTCAACTCCCCTGAGACACTGCGCGTCAAGACACCCGTGGAGATACCTTTCCGACTATCAGGTACTATTTAACTCACTAAAACACTAGCAACACAATAGCAAGATAAGGGATTTCCAAGAATTATCCTAATAAATGTTTCTAAAAACATCGAAATCTGTCCCAATGCAATGGCGTTTTTTTTTTTTTACTTTTTTTTTTTTTTTACTTTTTTCTTGTAGTCCGTCGCTATCACTATCCTCAAACACAAATCTTTCATCCTCGCTCAAATTAATGGGGGAATTGTCGTTTTCTCGGTCCAAATAGCAGTTTTTGTTGGAGGCTCCCATTAAAATCAGAGTGAATATGTGAGGAGCCCCCACACTTGCAGCATCATCGTCTGCGACTTCCGGTAGAGGCAGGGCTTTTGTCTTAGTACTGAAAGTTGCAAACTTTATCGTGGATGTTCTCTACTAAATAATTTCAGCAAAAATATGGCAATATTGCAAAATGATCAAGTATGACGCATAGAATGGACCTGCTATCCCCGTTTGAATAAGAAAATCTAATTTCAGTAGGCTTTTAAAGTTGCTTGAGGCACAGGGTCAGGGCAGTGTTACTGATGGGATCAGAAGTTCTTTTGACTGTACTGAATCACTAGAATCAGTTCCTTAAAATGATTTGTTCAAAAGATTTGTTCACCGAATCACTTCTGCAGCAGCAGTTCTGTGTGCAGGTCGGCGAATCATGAGTCAGTCAGTAACAGTTTCCCCAGCAGCAGATCTCGCTGTGTGTCAGTTCGCGAACGACACAAGCCCTCAGCACCCAATGAACGACGCACACAGTGACTGAACGACATCCTCGATGTGACGTCATCCTCCGCGACACAGTCACTTCTCTGTGTCAGTACGTTCGCAAACGTGATTCACGTGATTCACGGGATTCACGTCGCAACACAGTCAGTTCCCTGTGTCAGTACGTTCGCGAACGTGATTCACGTGATTCGCGCCAGTTCCACTCATACCGGCATGGCCGCGGTGGAGCTCAACTGAACTGAGAAAGGAACGAATCAGTTCATGATGTGATTCGGTTCAGTATATTCACTCAAAAGATTCGTTCGTTCGAACGAATTGTTCGCGAACAACACAACACTAGTCAGTGTTGAATGTTCCCCATAGCTTCTTATTTACTGCCCAAGGTCACTTCCCATGCAGTCCTTGTCTTGCCAGTCTCCTCTCGACAGCAGGTCGAGAAGGTGGGGTCGGTTACACCATTATCGACTCTGTTTGCTTCCTCCACAAATGTGGTATTGATGTACTGCAAGCTGTGGTTGGCGTCCAACTGTTGTACTTCATTCAACTTACTTGATTCCTTTCTTAGAACAGGATAAATGTAAGACCTCTGTCCATCTTATTTCAAACACTTCTTCTTTCCCTGGTGAATACTCACCCCCATGTTGTGAATATTTCCCCAAACACAGGGACATATCTGCTGCCGTTTGTGACCCACTGTTGTGGCTGTAATTGTGGAAACTGCTGTGGCATTCTCTTGTGCTGTGCTTTTATTACTTATAGTCGTTTCCGGTCTAGGGTCTGTTACCATAACTTCAGCCGATGAGTCATCTTCCTCACCCACTATCGCAGGCTCCAGGGGTGTTCTCTTTTATCATCTTTTCATTGCTATGGCTGGTACTCAATGAAATGGGAAGCGAGCCTATACCTGTCCCAGTTGGGCTTATTCCCTCCTGTCAGGTGTTTCTCCATGTCGCCACAAGGCTCTTCCCCTGTCGTTAGGTGAACTTTCTCAGCGGTCTCT
This sequence comes from Nerophis ophidion, assembly GCF_033978795.1. Taxonomy (NCBI): domain Eukaryota; kingdom Metazoa; phylum Chordata; class Actinopteri; order Syngnathiformes; family Syngnathidae; genus Nerophis; species Nerophis ophidion. The sequence continues at coordinate 46,158,544 of NC_084618.1, forward strand.
GGAATCAGTGTCCAGCTACGCTTACATTTTTGCACCAATATCTTCTGCCTCTTTGGAGCCACTTTGAAAATACTAGTTGATTTTCTTTATTTTTAACTGTCAACTTTTCTGCAATGGGATAATTAGCTAAATCAACAAGTGCTGCTTGTGTGGCAGGGACTTTGAGAGTTCGTATTTTGCACGTTGCCGATGTGAAACCAGAAATACGTTTGCGCAAAAATCTTCCTTGAGTCTGATCTACTGTATATGGATCTTTTCAGGAGCAACATGGGAATCAATGAGCTAAAATCCCGACTTGCACGTGTGCTCCCTTTTTATTTTTCTACACGCACAAATCATTTTTAGGCGCACATGCGAGTGAAATGCTCGCACTGTACAGCCCTGCCCTGTACTTTGCATGTTTACTTGTATAACACTACAGATTTAAAAAATTTTACAAACTGAAACTGTTGGGCACAAAACTGAAAGTCCTCCAGCTGGGAAAAAAAAAATATTTCTTTATAGGCCTGCAGACCATTATTAGACTACATAAACTAAAAGCAATTACTTTGCAATTTACATTCCACTACAGTGGAAGAGGGGTTAGTGCGTCTGCCTCACAATACGAAGGTCCTGCAGTCTTGGGTTCAATCCCAGGCTCGGGATCTTTCTGTGTGGAGTTTGCATGTTCTCCCCGTGAATGCGTGGGTACTCCGGCTTCCTCCAACCTCCAAAGTCATGCACCTGGAGATAAGTTGATTGGCAACACTAAATTGGCCCAGTGTGTGAATGTGAGTGTGAATGTTGTCTGTCTATCTGTGTTGGCCCTGCGATGAGGTGGCGACTTGTCCAGGGTGTACCCCGCCTTCCGCCCGATTGTAGCTGAGATAGGCGCCAGCGCCCCCCGCAACCCCAAAGGGGAATAAGCGGTAGAAAATGGATGGATTTGAAATAATAAAAATGTATTTTTAAGATGAATTATTGTACAGTGGTGCCAGCAAAACACAAAAACGAGGGGTGCATGGACAGAGAAATAAAAGGATTTTGCTTTTCCAATTAATAACTGATCTGCAAAGCACAGACACACAGGCACCTTGAGGTCCTGTGTGTGGGCACAATATGTGAAAGCTGAACATATTGGACTGAAAATAGAACAGCTCAACTACAGAGCTGCCAAAGATGCCAGATTCTACGACAAACGTCCTGAAATTGCACTTGTCACATCCCACCTGAAGTTGAATATATCCCTGATTGTGGGAACATAAAATACTTAAATTTGGCAATTGAATTGAAATAAAGTTGAGGATGATGATAAGCTCACGGATGAATAATATTAATAATGGATTATATTTATGTGACGATACGATCCGTTGTGGTGAAGAAGGAGCTGAGCCGGAAGGCAAAGCTCTCAATTTACCGGTCGATCTACGTTCCCATCCTCACCTATGGTCATGAGCTTTGGGTCATGACCGAAAGGATAAGATCACGGGTACAAGCGGCCGAAATGAGTTTCCTCCGCTGGGTGGCGGGGCTCTCCCTTAGAGATAGGGTGAGAAGCTCTGCCATCCGGGAGGAGCTCAACGTAAAGCCGCTGCTCCTCCACATCGAGAGGAGCCAGATGAAGTTGTTTGGGCATCTGGTCAGGATGCCACCCGAACGCCTCCCTTGGGATGTGTTTAGGGCACGTCCAGCTGGTAGGAGGCCACGGGGAAGACCCAGGACACGTTGGGAAGACTATGTCTCCCGGCTGGCCTGGGAACGCCTCGGGATCCCCCGGGAAGAGCTAGACGAAGTGGCTGGAGATAGGGAAGTCTGGGCTTCCCTGCTTAGGCTGCTGCCCCCGCGACCCGACCTCGGATAAGCGGAAGATGATGGATGGATGGATGGATGGATTTATGTGACGCTTTTTTAGACACTCAAATCACTTTATAGTGAGAACCCATTATTCTTTCACTCCACATTCACACATGTATGGTGGTAAGCTACATTTTTAGCCACAGCCGCCCTGAGGTGAACTAACGGAAACATGGCCGCCAATGTGTGCCTGCATCCTTTTAGACCACCACCAAACATGTATTCACATTGCAGATTTTTGCCTAAGGACACAACGGTAGTGACCAGGATAACGTTTTTTATTTATGGACAATTATGTAACTCACATTGGCAGTGGGCAGTTGAATAAGAGCGGGGTTATTCTACTGGATTGCAAACACCAAATGTTGGCAACTCTGCCACTAAACTACAAAGTCTGCCAAAAATAAAAATGAGGAAAGAAAAGCAATTTTTGTTTATATGATCAAGCATTTTTATTAGCATTGGGGCGGTATACCTCGGTTGGTAGAGCGGCCGTGCCAGCAACTTGAGGGTTGCAGGTTCGATCCCTGCTTCCGCCATTTTAGTCACTGCCGTTGTGTCCTTGGGCAAGACACTTTACCCACCTGGTCCCAGTGCCCCCTCCCCCCCACTGGTTTAAATGTAAAAAAAAAAAAAAAAAGATATTGGGTTTCACTATGTAAAGCGCTTTGAGTCACTAGAGAAAAAGCGCTATATAAATCTCACTTCACTTCACTTATTTATAATGTGATTCCACAATGGTAGCTGAGGTAGACTCTGAATCAGATGCTACCTGACTATTGTTTCTGAATCTGAATTTGATTTCTGGGGGGATCTAGTGCTACCCCGGCATCCCCTCGAGCTCTGCCTATGTTGCCCCATGCTTTTCATCTCAAGAATCAATATGTTTTTCATGTTGGAACACATCATTGACATTTCAGTGTTGCGATCCGCTGCTCGGATCTACACATTTTCTTTATTTTTCCATTTTGTATATCTCTCCATCTAACTCCTTATTTCCTGTTTGCTTTGTCACCATGGTCACTCATCAGTCCACCTGCTAGTCTCGCCCCGCACACCTACTACTAATTATCACCCTCCTATTTAAGCCAGTCTTCTCTGTTCATTCGGTCTGGGTCCATAGTTTGCTCTCACGCAACGGTACGGCTGATCTTTGATCGTTTGCTTTCACGCAATTATTACAATTCTCGCTAGCTCTCACGCTACGCACATTATTAGCTCTCATGCTAAATGTTTTATTTATTCCTTTTTTGTGTGCCCACGTGCCAGTTTAATTTCCTATTTTTGGATTTCCTGGTTCTCTTACAAGCGTTTTTGGTTTGCCTTTGTATTAGCTCCAGTGATTCTGTTCAGAGCTCCCTTTTTGTTAAATAAATCTTTGAAGATCCTACCTTTGTTGTGTTCACGTCAACGCATCCTCGAGGGAATCGAACCCGGCACCTCGATGCCCACCAGTCCTTACAGTATGGACCCAGCAAGAAATTATTTCGCGTTTGACAGGTGGAAAAAGGACGCCTTTGATGTAGGCACGTGGAGAAAGCTTCGAGCACGAGAGTCGGAGATGCGTCATTACGGTGATGTGCCTTCCGAACCCGCTCGCGCTGCCCGCAGCAGTGACGCTTCCACTCCACAACAACCTTTCAGCGAACACAGCATGCTTCAACCCGTCCAGGATTCTCCTCACAAGCCTGGTAATCCCCTTGGTTACATGTCCAAACTTTCTTTCGACCGCCATGTCTCTTCCAAAGACGGCAGCAATGACGTCATGTCGGTAACGCCTTCCGGTGATGTCACCGAAAAAATGTTTGGGGACTATAATTCCAGCCTTTTTCAAATGATATTGACTTTAATTTTCTGGACAATATTGATAAGAAAGATTTCTATAAGGACGTTTTTTCCAGATGCAAATTTAGTTCTCATTATTTACCTACTTTTTCATATCAGTCACTAAGTCCTCAAGCCCAGCCCAAATCTATGGGTTTTTCTCCTTTTTCTAATTATTCTAGTAATTCTAGTGGGGAGGAATCTGCCCTCCTCCTAACCTCCCTCCGCCCACCCGTAGATACCTCTTCACATGATAAGGAATGCGTCTGGCATCCGCTGTTTGAAGGGAGGGCTCAGGTTGGCAACTGTGCTACAGAGGTAGCACAGTTGCAACCTGCTAAGCCACATACTCCAGCGCGTCCTCCTCCACCTGTGTTCCACCCATGTCTTAGTCTCTGTCCTAGTCCAGGTAGTTCTGTCCCTAGCCTGGTTCTCGCACCAGAGATGGACTCTAGCCTGGTTCTCGCACCAGAGATGGACTCTAGCCTGGTTCTCACACCAGCCTCTGACCCAGAACTGGTTCTCACAGCAGTTTCAGACTTTCACCTAGTTCTCACACCAGCACCTGCTCCTAGGCTGGTGCCCACTCCAGCACCAGCCCTTAAGCTTGAGCCCACTCCAGCACCAGCCCTTAAGCTGGAGCCCACTCCAGCACCAGCCCTAAGGCTGGAACCCACTCCAGCATTAGCTCCAGAGCTGGAGTCCACTCCAGCACTAGCTCCAGAGCTGGAGCCCACACCAGCACCGCCGACGACAACGCCTTCTTCCACAGCCATGACGACAGCGGTTTTCACACCACCGACTACTGCGGCTTCCACGCTGCTGCTGGCTCCTGCGGCCTCCACGACGGCGACGACTACGCCTGCCTCCATGACGGCGATGACTACGCCTGTTCCCATGACAACTACGCCTGTTTCCACGCCGCCAACGATGATGACTGTGGCTTCCACGCCGCCAACGATGACGACTGCGGCTTCCACGCCGCCAACAATGACGACTGCGACTTCCACGCCGCCAACGATGACGACTGCGGCTTCCACGCCGTCCATGACTCCAGCGGCACCCACGCCACCGAGGACGCCTGCGGTTTCCACGCCGCCTATGACGCTTTCTTCGCCTGCTTCACTCGGGCCTTCTGTGCTACAGAGGTAGCACAGTTGCAACCTGCTAAGCCACATACTGCAGCGTGTCCTCCTCCACCTGTGTTCCACCCATGCCTTAGTCTCTGTCCTAGTCCATGTAGTTCTGTCCCTAGCCTGGTTCTCGCACCAGAGATGGACTCTAGCCTGGTTCTCGCACCAGAGATGGACTCTTGCTTGGTTCTCACACCAGCCTCTTACCCAGAACTGGTTCTCACAGCAGTTTCAGACTTTCACCTAGTTCTCACACCAGCACCTGCTCCTAGGCTGGAGCCCACTCCAGCACCAGCCCTTAAGCTTGAGCCCACTCCAGCACCAGCCCTTAAGCTGGAGCCCACTCCAGCACCAGCTCTTAAGCTGGAACCCACTCCAGCACCAGCTCTTAAGATGGAACCCACTCCAGCACCAGCCTTCAGGCTGGAACCCACGCCAGCATTAGCTCCAGAGCTGGAGCCCACTCCAGCACTAGCTCCAGAGCTGGAGCCCACACCAGCACCGCCGACGACAACGCCTTCTTCAACAGCCATGACGATAGCGGTTTTCACACCACCGACTACTGCGGCTTCCACGCCGCTGCTGGCTCCTGTGGCCTCCACGACGGCGATGACTACGCCTGTTCCCATGACAACTACACCTGTTTCCACGCCGCCAACGATGACGACTGTGGCTTCCACGCCGCCAACGATGACGACTGCGACTTCCACGCCGCCAACGATGACGACTGCGGCTTCCACGCCGTCCATGACTCCAGCGGCATCCACGCCACCGAGGACGCCTGCGGTTTCCACGCTGCCTATGACGCTTTCTTCGCCTGCTGCACTCGGGCCTTCTTCGGCTGCAGCACCCGCACCCTCGTCTGCTACGTCAAAGTCTGCTATGACAATGGTGCTGAGGCGTCATCCTGCAAGGCGGCCACTATTGTGGTCTATTCGAGGACGCCCGCCAAGACTTTTTCGGCAGCGGCGTTCCCTCCGCCGCCGCCACATGACTTGTCCTCGGTGGATTCGGGGACACGCGACTTGGCGACCCTCCACCGTGGCCTCCCTCCACCTTCCCTTCGTTTGTGGACTTTTTTTTTTTTTCTTCTTTTGAGACATCTGGTATCTGTCTTTTGTTGGGGGGGGGAATACTGTTGCGATCCGCTGCTCGGATTTACACATTTTATTTATTTTTCCATTTTGTATATCTCTCCATCTAACTCCTTATTCCCTGTTTTCTTTGTCACCATGGTCACTCATCAGTCCACCTGCTAGTCTCCCCCCTCACACCTGCTACTAATTATCACCCTCCTATTTAAGCCAGTCTTCTCTGTTCATTCGGTCTGGGTCTACAGTTTGCTCTCCCGCAACGGTACGGCTGATCTTTGATCGTTTGCTTTCACGCAATTATTACTATTCTCGCTAGCTCTCACGCTACGCACATTGTTATTAGCTCTCATGCTTAATGTTTTATTTATTCCTTTTTTGTGTGCCCACGTGCCAGTTTAATTTCCTATTTTTGTATTTCCTAGTTCTCTTACTAGCGTTTTTGGTTTGCCTTTGTATTAGCTCCAGTGATTCTGTTCAGAGCTCCCTTTTTGTTAAATAAATCTTTGAAGATCCTACCTTTGTTGTGTTCACGTCAACGCATCCTCGAGGGAATCGAACCCGGCACCTCGATGCCCACCAGTCCTTACATTCAGGAAGCTAAACTTGTGAGCTGATTCACAAATGGGCAATAGAACACGCTTTAAGAAACAATTTCATAGTGTTGTCAACTGTCCAATCCAACTAAATCCCTACCTGAGAACTGAACTCATACATTTTATTTTTTGTATTTTTTTATTTTTACAGGCGCCAAGACAGAGTATCCATCTATCCATGTTCTACTAGTAGAGGCAATTCCGGGTATTTGCAGAGAACCAGCTTTTTTGGCTTGGTTGACTAAAAAAAGCCGGCTCCCAAGTGGCTCCTCAGATTTTTTGTTACTTAAAATAACGTCTTACCAAATTTAAATTTGTTTAAAATGAATAAATAATGTAAAACACATTGAATATAACATATGTATAGTGTTTCTTTAGTTTTATTAATAAGTTTAATGTATAAGTGAATGTATTTTAAATATGAAAAACCCATTTTAATTTGTGAAAGTTTGTCAATGTATGTACTATGATGATTAACCTGTGTGATGACTGTGTTATGCTGATAGTATATATTTGTGCCATGAATTGATTAACGTGGACCCCGACTTAAACATGTTGAAAAAGTTATTCGGGTGTTACCATTTAGTGGTCAATTGTACGGAATATGTACTGAACTGTGCAATTTACTAATAAAAGTATCAATTAGGTCTTGTTTTGCTGGGGTCACAGCCTTTTGCAAAAAGTGAGTGATCGTATCCCAACTGCATTTGGGTGGAAGGCACGGTACACCCTGGACAAGTCGCCCTCATTGCAGGGGTGAAGTGGAATAATGGGAGCAATTGAAATGCAAAGAGGTTATCATTCTCTGCACACCAAGAAATAAATGTGATTATATCAGATCAGACTTTTAGAGAGGACTTTCTCTTTGTATGACATAGTCATGCACTGGGATTGTCAGTCCAAGTGTTGTCAGAGCACAGCCTGTTTTTGACAAGACATCACCTGGAATTTGAGGTTGTTATTTCTGAAATAAAACCATTCACCCGGCAGAACAGAAAGTCAAGATAATGAGATGTGTGGTTTTGTGGCGCCACTTCACTGTGTAAATATTACTAGCTAAACCTGACCACACATTTTTAATAGTTTGCGAACATTTGCACTTGCTATGCTCCGGAGTGTCTGCTGGTACTCATTACTGTGATTTGTTGCCTTCACACTTTTGTGTGTGGCTTGGGTCTGTGGGTGTAATGACAAGGAGGCCCAACAAGTTCGAGGGGAATGACAACAAAGAAATAAAGTCAAGTCGTCGAAGGAAAAAAACAACAATTCAGTACTGTACGTCTAATGCAGCTAACAAAAGCATGGCGAATATTGGCAGAGGACCTCCAGCAAAACACTAGTGTGACAATGAATCTTCATCAGACGTCGTGAAAGGATGCGTGGCCTGCGGGCCTGCCGCAAAACGGGGTGTGCCATGACCGGCCTCGAAGACAGCGACGGGTGAGTAGATGACCCAGGTGGGCCTTGTTATCCGATCACCTGTCGCCTTTATTAGCAGCAGCCGTAATGAGACAAATGGTTGGAGTTGGAGTGGGAGCCAGAGTTTTGCTTTTTGCCCTACGCTTGTTTTATCTGTTTTTTGCTTTGTTTGCACGTCCCTGTTGCACAACTTTTTTCGATTGATAAATAAATGTTTATCTGCACTTGGCCTGCTGTCTCTGCATCCCAGGATCAAGACCAACACTACTGTGACAAATGTTCCAAGCTCTGCTGCACTGGAACGTACCAGGTAAGTATATGTATATATAGTGTAAAAAAACTTAAACATCCATTATGCATTATTAAAGGCCTACTGAAATGAGATTTTCCTATTTAAATGGGGATAGCAGGTCCATTCTATGTGTCATACTTGATCATTTCGCGATATTGCCATATTTTTTGCTGAAAGGATTTAGTAGAGAACATCGACGATAAAGTTTGCAACTTTTGGTCGCTAATAAAAAAGCCTTGCCTTTACCGGAAGAATGTGCGCGTGACGTCACTGGTGTGAGGGCTCCTCACATCCTCACATTGTTTATAATGTGAGCCACCAGAAGTAAGAGCAATTTGGACCGAGAAAGCGACAATTTTCCCATTAATTTGAGCGAGGATGAAAGATTTGTGGATGAGGATATTGATAGTGAAGGACTACAAAAAATAAAAAAATAAAAAATAAAATAAAAAGCGACGGCTCCGGGCGGCGGAAGTGTGAGCTTTTCAGATGTAATTAGACACATTTACTAGGATAATTCTGGAAGATCCCTTATCTGCTTATTGTTTTAATAGTGTTTTAGTGAGATTGTAAAGACATACCTCAAAGTCGCATGGCTGCGGTGAACACGCCGGTGTCTCAGAGAGAAGCCGAGGAGCCAAGATCACAGCTGCCTTTTTTGACAGCTACTGCAGGATGACGCAAAATCCACTGATGTCTCCGGTAAGATATATATCACAATTTTCCCATCCAAAAACATGCTGATTGACGTAGACGAACATGTTCGCTTGACCGCTCTGTGTTAAAGCTTCACAATAAACAAAGAAACACTAGCTGTGTCTCGGTGCTAAAGACAGCTGCAATAGTCCGCTTTCCACCAACAGCATTGTTCTTTATAGTCTCCATTATTAATTGAACAAATTGCAAAAGATTCAGCAACACAGATGTCCAAATTACTGTGTAGTTATGCAATGACAAGAGACGACTTTTAGCCGTAAGTAGTGCTGAGCTAATATGTCCCCTCCAACCAATAATGTCACAAACACACGACATCATACGTGTCATCATTCCGCGACGTTTTCAAAAAGAAACTCAGCGGGAAATATAAAATTGTAACTTAGTAAACTAAACCGGCCATATTGGCATGTGTTGCAATGTTAATATTTCATCATGTATATATAAACTATCAGACTGCGTGGTCGGTAGTAGTGGGTTTCAGTAGGCCTTTAAATTATGACTGAAGTGTTGCAACAGCGCCTGTTGCAGGCGAGAAGTGGCATGTACGGGTACCTACAGGAAGAGCTCAGAACTGTGACGCCTTCCAAGAGGTGAGACACAGTTTTGCATTGTTTACTATTTAATGAATGTTTATATTTTGAGTAGTACTTTGCAACATACACATAAAAATGTTTGCTAATTGTTATTGACCAAAACTGTATCTGTACTGAACTGTGTATGCACTTGTACGGTTTTAAATTAACTCGTGACTGTGGGCGTGTTATTAAGAGAATCCCTTGACCGAAGTAGACTCACAGTCTCACAAGTTGCACTGTTTTGCAGGTAATTTTACATTTCATGCCACTGTGATTGTTTGGTTGTCACATAGCTGTCCTCACCTATTATTATGATGCTAATGTTAGCTTGGCTAGGCCGCAGCCTGGGCTATCAACCGCCTGGTTTTAAGCAGCCATTTTGGATATGTCGGGTGCGTTCAGGGACATCCTGTAAAATACTATGACTGTATTTTTCTGTGTATTTTGCATATTTAAAAAAAAAAGATTATTTCAGATTTAATTATACCAATGTCAGTACATGTGAAACCAACTACAGAATATGAATATGATACTTAGTACAAAGATTTGTATTAAAAACTGTACAATCACATCCAAATGATACACTTTTTTTGTGTAAAATGAAACTGTAATTGTACTATGTAAAACACACCAGAACCTGCAAGTTGCACTGTTTTGCAGGGCACTTTGATAAAAGAAATTCATTGTCCACCCAATGTCAGTGATATGTTGAATGGACAGCAGTCTTGAGCTGCATTTTGCCATATACAATTGTGGACAGTCATATGTATATGCAGTCGTGGTCAAAAGTTTACATACATAAAGACCATAAAGTCATGGCTGTCTTGAGTTTCCAATACTTTGTACAACTCTTATTTTTTTGTGATAGACTGATTGGAGCACATACTTGTTGGTCACAAAAAAAAAACATTCATGAAATTTGGTTCTTTTATAAATTCATTTGGACACTCGGGTGAAGAGAGGGGCGGAGCTTTCTACCGATCACCACCTGGTGGTGAGTTGGCTGCGATGGTGGGGGAGGATGCCGGACAGACCTGGCAGGCCCAAACGCATTGTGAGGGTCTGCTGGGAACGTCTGGCAGAGTCTCCTGTCAGACAAAGTTTTAATTCCCACTTCTGGAAGAACTTTGAACATGTCACGAGGGAGGTGCTGGACATTGAGTCCGAGTGGACCATGTTCCGCACCCCTATTGTCGAGGCGGCAGATCGGAGCTGTGGCCGCAAGGTAGTTTGTGCTTGTCGGGGCGGCAATCCTAAAACCCCTTGGTGGACACCAGCGGTGAGAGATGCCGTCAAGCTGAAGAAGGAGTCCTATCGGGTCCTTTTGGCTCATAGGACTCCGGAGGCAGTGGACTGGTACCGACAGGCCAAGCGGTGTGCAGCTTCAGCGGTCGCGGAGGCAAAAACTCGGACATGGGAGGAGTTCGGGGAAGCCATGGAAAACGACTTCCGGACGGCTTCGAAGCGATTCTGGACCACCGTCCGCCGCCTCAGGAAGGGGAAACAGTGCACTATCAACACCGTGTATGGTGCGGATGGTGTTCTGCTGACCTCAACCGCGGATGTTGTGGATAGGTGGAAGGAATACTTCGAAGACCTCCTCAATCCCACCAACACGTCTTCCTATGAGGAAGCAGTGCCTGGGGGATCTGTGGTGGACTCTCCTATTTCTGGGGCTGAGGTAGTTAAAAAGCTCCTTGGTGGCAAGGCCCCAGGGGTGGACGAGACCCGCCCGGAGTTCCTTAAGGCTCTGTATGCTGTGGGGCTGTCTTGGTTGACAAGACTTTGCAGCATCGCGTGGACATCGGGGGCGGTACCTCTGGATTGGCAGACCGGGGTGGTGGTTCCTCTCTTTAAGAAGGGGGACCGGAGGGTGTGTTCCAACTATCGTGGGATCACACTCCTCAGCCTTCCCGGTAAGGTTTATTCAGGTGTACTGGAGAGGAGGCTACACCGGATAGTCGAACCTCGGATTCAGGAGGAACAGTGTGGTTTTCGTCCTGGTCGGGGAACTGTGGACCAGCTCTATACTCTCGGCAGGGTTCTTGAGGGTGCATGGGAGTTTGCCCAACCAGTCTACATGTGCTTTGTGGACTTGGAGAAGGCATTCGACCGTGTCCCTTGGGAAGTCCTGTGGGGAGTGCTCAGAGAGTATGGGGTATCGGACTGTCTTATTGTGGCGGTCCGTTACCTGTACGATCAGTGCCAGAGCTTGGTCCGCATTGCCGGCAGTAAGTCGAACACATTTCCAGTGAGGGTTGGACTGCGCCAATTCTGTTCATAACTTTTATGGACAGAATTTCTAGGCGCAGTCAAGGCGTTGAGGGGTTCCGGTTTGGTAACCGCAGGATTAGGTCTCTGCTTTTTGCAGATGATGTGGTCCTGATGGCTTCATCTGACCGGGATCTTCAGCTCTCGCTGGATCGGTTCGCAACCGAGTGTGAAGCGACCGGAATGAGAATCAGCACCTCCAAGTCCGAGTCCATGGTTCTCGCCCGGAAAAGGGTGGAATGCCATCTCCGGGTTGGGCAGGAGACCCTTCCCCAAGTGGAGGAGTTCAAGTACCTAGGAGTCTTGTTCACGAGTGAGGGAAGAGTGGATCGTGAGATCGACAGGCGGATCGGTGCGGCGTCTTCAGTAATGCGAACGTTGTACCGATCCGTTGTGGTGAAGAAGGAGCTGAGCCGGAAGGCAAAGCTCTCAATTTACCGGTCGATCTACGTTCCCATCCTCACCTATGGTCATGAGCTTTGGGTCATGACCGAAAGGATAAGATCACGGGTACAAGCGGTCGAAATGAGTTTCCTCCGCCGTGTGGCAGGGCTCTCCCTTAGAGATAGGGTGAGAAGCTCTGCCATCCGGGAGGAACTCAAAGTAAAGCCGCTGCTCCTTCACATCGAGAGGAGCCAGATGAGGTGGTTCGGGCATCTGGTCAGGATGCCACCCAAACGCCTCCCTAGGGAGGTGTTTAGGGCACGTCCAACCGGTAGGAGGCCACGGGGAAGACCCAGGACACGTTGGGAAGACTATGTCTCCCGGCTGGCCTGGGAACGCCTCGGGATCCCCCGGGAAGAGCTAGACGAAGTGGGTGGGGAGAGGGAAGTCTGGGTTTCCCTGCTTGGGCAACCGGGATTCCCCGGGAAGAGCTAGACGATGTGGCTGGGGAGAGGGAAGTCTGGGTTTCCCTGCTTAGGCTGTTGCCCCCGCGACCCGACCTCGGATAAGCGGAAGATGATGGATGGATGGATATGGGTCAACTGAAAATGTGACCAAACCTGCTGGGTCAAAAGTATACATACAGCAATGTTAATATTTGGTTACATGTCCCTTGGCAAGTTTCACTGCAATAAGGCGCTTTTGGTAGCCATCTACAAGCTTCTGGCAAGCTTCTGGTTGAATTTTTGACAACTCCTTTTGACAAAATTGGTGCAATTCAGCTAAATGTGTTGTTTTTTTGACATGGAGTTGTTTCTTCAGCATTGTCCACACATTTAATATAAATATTAGTCATTCACTCCCGCAAAGTCATCAAATGCCGCCAAAAGGTGTTGATAACTATCAACGCTATCTGAGCTGTCGTGTTGAATTAGCCTTTCATTAGGAACCACACGGAAGTAGTCATGCAAAGTTATTCGGGTTATTCAAATCATGCAACCACATGCTACCTGCATAGCTTGCACTTGTAGCCACTATAGTCTCTATAGCATAGGCGCCGATCTACATTTCTGCCAGTGGGTGCTCGGACGGGTGGTAAATCTGACGCTACTTTTCTGAGCATGCGCGGTTTATGGGTGGTGGTGACTCACCACTGTTTGCATAATTCAAATGCAGTATTAAAGGCACTACCTAATCCACTTTTTATGTTTGATATAATGAAAACGTATTGTTTTATTTTTGATACTAAGAGTATAGTTTTATTTTAATTTTCTTAGGGAATGTTAATTTTGAACTAATTTTACATGTGTTCATCTCAAACATGTTATGATGGCAAAATGAACATTGATTACTATTTTGCATGCAAAAAATGCAATGAACTGTGTTGCATTCTTAAAATGTAAAACTGTTGTCGTCATTACTAAGTGGTTTGTCTTTTTCTATTGTTTATGTATTGTTGGCAGGTTGAAAACAGCTCAGCGGATTCGCGTGGAGAAACCTCCATTTAAACGGCACCGTATAATAATCATCAAAAACGTACGAGAGACAAGAACTTTGTTTATGCGTTCACACCACACAGCACATAGGGCTTTAAGCGCTCCTCTTTTTATTAGCACACACAAATTGGCACAATCAACCACGGGCGCATTTCAGCTGTGCATGTCAGCCTTCAATAATGAAAACAGGCATTTAAGAAATAAAAGACAATTAGGCCAAACACAATAATTGAGGGCACATCTTAACATGTATAAATAAACCTTAAATAAGCAAATATATTGCTCCTGTGCGGCTGTACCAAATAATAATATAAATCCATTTAATAAAGTCATTGCTAAGTGTAGCTCGCAAAATACAAATTAGGCAACAAAAGAAGTATCCCACACTTCTCTTTTGTAAAGTAAATTTGTACAGCCCATATGGGCATCTACATCAACAATATAGTTTGCCTTAGAAGGTGAACAGGACAAAAAATATATATATTTATTTGAATAATCGATGGGGATTTTCAATAGAATATTCGATTACTAAAATATTCAATAACTGCAGTTATACACATACCTTTAGAGATGGCATCTAAGATATCTTGGCGTCTGCAGGATTGCTTGTCATAGATGGTGCCTTTGGAAAACAACTTTGTTTGGCTCGTGTTTGCTTTTCTTTTCACCACGTATTGGTTTTGAGGTAACGTTAGAATTGTGTTGCATTTCAACACTGTCTCCGTACTGTTCTCCGTGAAAAGAATAGACGTGCTCATGTCCCATGCAATGATTCGTTGGCTGCATATTTGTCGGATCAGTCTACTGTACTGATGCTTTTTAATAGGTGCCCAGTTCATACACCTTGTCAGTAAAAAATGATCGCTAAATGTTCCATGGCAATGTCCATGAATAAAGACACACACAAGAACAGGTGCAGCACGTGTTGCTTTATGAATAATACATATACGTTGCCACATTAAGACAGAAGAGTATTTGCCAAATTGTTCTACAGAGGCAGCAACAATCAGTGTGTCATGGATCAGCTTCATAAAACAAGGTTTATGAGTGACAAGAGTCTGTCTTTCCCAGTGGATGATGCACCACCAACTTCACACATTAATGGGACATGTGATGAAGTTTGTCTTTTTTGACTGATAATATTGTTAGATATGAATGTTGGGTTATCGAGTTAAACCACATCCAAAGCATTTTGGCGGGAGCTTGCACTAAGTTTTGGATGCCTTTGTTGCAATCTGGTTACTTTGCAACATTACTGCAAGGTGGACGTACTTATTTAGACATTAAGTCAACCTCTCAGTCAGACGAGGAGGAGCTCTCCCCCTGTACTTCAGGCTGTGAGAAGAGAAAAAATGTATGATAATGTATCGTTTTCACCTAATTCTGGCAGAGGCGTGAAAGCACAGATGTGCGCCATGTGGTGACATAAATGCTACTAAAAGTATCGATCAAAGATCCTGCGGGTGTACCTTATTTTGTCACTAACCTAATCCATACAATGTTTTTGAAGTTTGTTTTTGTCCGCGTAAGGAAAAAAATCATGGCGACGAATATATTCCAACAGACTAACAAATATATATTTAAACATTGAGCACATTTTCAAAATATAAATTATAATATTTTGGAAAAGGTAGGGCATGGTTTCATTTGCAATCTGGGAACGTCTCCACGTTCAAACATCTTGCAGACAGACTCAAAAGACGTGGGACTGGGCAGCAAAACGTACACCAAAGTTTATTCAATACCTATTAAGTAGTCTTTAAGAAAGCTATCACGGCTTGTAACACCAGGCCGCGCCTATTGTAAGTTTGTTAGCATATTCCTGTAATTGATGATTTAGTTTCGGTCTAGCGCTCTTTTTGTGGTTTCTCTTCCTGTTTTAGTTAGTCCTCCTTGAAGTGGCTTAACTCCTGCCTCAAAGCGCTGTTAGGTCCACCTGTGTTTAGTTATTAATCAACAGCCTATTTAAAACAGTCTCACATTTTAATCAGCGCTCGAGAATTGGCAGCTGTGGCACGCTGTTCTTTTTTTTATGCCTCACTGTAAGTGTAGTCTTGTTTTAAGTCTCCATATAATCTTTTTTTGTGCTCCTAACTGCACTAGTGTTCTGATTTTTCATGCACAATCCTGCACAAGAGTGTTTGTGTAGAGTTTGACTACTGGTGTTATTAAATACTCTTTTACATGCAAGCTGCATTTGAGCATTCCATTTTGCATTTCAAAATCACGTCAACTACCGCTAACATGCGGCCCCCGCAAGCGTGACAGAAGCGTTTTAAATGTAGATTAAAATCATCACAGCTCCCGTTTAATACTTTCCAAGCTGTTCGCCTACACCAGTGCCAGTCATAGATATCACTTGTTTTCTAAAATGTATATTACAATTTAATAGGGTTGTAATGGTATCGTAGATACTGCGGTATGTCGGTTTCAAAGTCTTCACAATACTTCCGCTAAGCAGAGCGGGATCAAACAATTTTTATTTTTTTTTCTGGCTCTTTTTTTTTTTTTTAATCAAATCAACATAAAAAACACAAGATACACTTACAATTTGTGCACCAACTCCCCCGCCCCAAAAAAAACCCTCAGTCCCCCATTTACACTCATTCACACGAAAGGGTTGTTTCTTTCTGTTATTAATATTCTGGCTCCTACAATATAGAACAATACAGTCTGCAAGAGATACAGTCCATGAAGCACACATGATCTTGTGTGCTGCTGGTCCACTAACATTTTCATTAAGTACTATTTTTTATGTAATTGTTTTTATATTGTTATATTTTCTTTTTTATTTAAGAAAATGTGTTATTTATTTATCTTATTTTATTTTTTTAAAAGGGACCTTTTCTTCACCAGACCAGGTTGTCAACAAAAATGTAGTTGTTAAAAGCAGGGGTGTCGAACTCATTTTAGATGGGGGGGCCACATGGAGAAAAATCTACTCCCGAGTGGGCCGGACTGGTAAAATCACGGCACGATAACTTAAAAACAGAGAGAACATCAGATTTCACAACAAAATTAGGCATAATAATGTGTTAATTCCACAACTGTATATATCGGTATCGGTTGATATCGGAATCGGTAATTAAGAGTTGGACAATATCGTCATATTAGATATCGGCAAAAAAGCCATTATCGGACATCTCTAGTCGATATTTATACTTTCTGAATAAATGATGTGATAATGGTTATCAGTCCCCTCATCGGTGTTTATTTTAAATCTATCAAGATAATAAAATATTAACATCAAATTACAGGATGTTATTTATGTAGTTTGCTAATTTTCCTCGACTGCTGCATTAACATTATGTGTTTTGTTTTGTTTTCCATATGTAGCATCATCTACAACAAGGGGCGGCAACCTTTACCACTCAAAGAGCGATTTTGACCCGTTTCACAAAATAAATTAAAAAAAACAATGGGAGCCACAAAACTCTTTTGAAATTTAAAATGAAATAACACTGCATACAGAGTTTTTTTTTTGCTTTGTGATATGTCTAAACCAGGGGTCTCAGACACGCGGCCCGCACCTTAATATGAAAATTTAACGTTAGTGCGGCCCGCGAGATTTATATGTATGCCGCTTGACAGCATCACTCTTGCCAACCCTCCCAATTGTTCCGGGAGAATGTCGAATTTCGGAGCATCTATTCTGGCGAATGTCTGCTGATTTTCACCCTGACAACAATAATGAGGGCATGCTATGATGGGGGAACCTTTAACGCCCCCTACAACCTGTGCTAACAGCTTGGCAGCCTAGTCACATGTTGATTGTAGTTACTCCAGACACACGTAAGTCAAGGCATACTTGTTCAACAGCCACACATGTTAACTAATGTTGTGATATGAATAACTTTAACACTCTTACTAATATGAGCCACACTGTGAACCCACACCAAACAAGAATGACAAACACATTTCGGGAGAACATCCACACTGTAACACAACATAAACACAACAGAAGAAATACCCAGAATCCCATGCATCTCTTCCGGGCTACCCCTTCCTCTCTGTGCGTCGGTTGAGGTGGGCGACGATATGTAAGAGATTGTTGAAAGCATTGTCACCACGACACGCCCTTAAAATAGTTCTGCGGGTGAAAACCGGAGGATGCTAGCCCAGGGATATTACTGGGATAAGCACTGAAATCCGGACAACCTCTCGGAAAAATCTTAAGGGTCGGCAAGTATGCAGCTGAGCCACATCAGAGTAATCAAAGAGCGGCATGTGGCTCAGGAGCCGCGTTACCGACCCCTGATCTACAAACATACACAGAATTGCTATTGTGACATCTAGTGGACACATTCAGAACAGCTGTTTCTTTCATTCAAAAATTTCGGCTCATTTTTATATTTGGCAAACTCATCCCCCGGCCGGATAAAACCTGTTCGCGGGCCTTATTACGTTTGACACCCCTGGTTTAAAGGGTTCTTAAAACCAGGCCCAGTCCAGATTATGTCCCGCTCTTTGCGTTGGCTGTATCTGAATATAAAACTACATCACCCAGAATCCTCTGCGCAGCACAGTGACAAGATGGGGGCGTGGAATGCTGTAAAGAGGAAGTAAAGTGTACATCTGTAGTAGATCTGAGGAATTGTACATCTGTAGTAGATCTGAGGAATTGCTTTTTGGGGGGATATTTCCTGAAAAAATCATCAAAATCCATCCAAAACTGTTTGAGTTATATTGCGAACAACCACAAACAAACCCTGACGAACCTCTTTGGCGAAAGTAAGAAAGTCTGCGTTCTGCAAAGTAAAGCGCGGCAATTTCGTCTCAAGCATTTCCAAGGCGACACGAACCAGCGGGTCACGTCGCAACGCACAAAGGAAAATCACCAAAATAAAAAAACGTACACTGCGGGAAATACGAGTAAACTGAAAAGCTACTTGAGAAATCGACAATCCAATCTCTTGATGTTGCGGGGGTGCTGCAGCCTATCTCAGCTGTACTCGGGCAGACGGCGGCGTACACGCTGGACCATTCGCCACTTCATAAACACATGCATTTTATACCGCTTGTCCCTCTCTGGGTGGCGGGGCTTCTGGAGCCTAACCCAGCTGCATTAGGGCAGAAGGCTCTGGACAAGTCACCGCCTCATAAACCATCCACCAGAAGAGATATTTGAAGCCAAACATCGGTTTGGGAGGTATTCACATTATTAAAAGTTAAATTGTAGGTTAACCTTTCTGAGAAACAGCATTTTCCACATGTCCACTATGGAGGACATTCATTCTCATAAAGTAAAAGTTGAAAAACACTTAAGTAAACCTTAATGTATTATGATTAGGGACGTCCAATAATATCGGACTGCCTATATTATCGGCCGATAAATGCTTTAAAATACAATATCGGAAACTATCGGTATCGGTTTCATAACTGTTGGTTTCAAAAAGTAAAATGTATGATTTTTTTAAACGCTGCTGTGTACACGGACGTAGGGAGAGGTACAGAGCAGCAATAAACCTTGAAGGCACTTCCTTAGTGTGCTGGCCCAGTCACATAATATTAACGGCTCTTCACATTCACAAATAAATGCAGGGCATACTTGGTCAACAACCATACAGGTCACACTGAGGGTGGCCGTATAAACAACTTTACAAATATGCACCACACTGTGAACCCACACTAAACAAAAATGACAAACGCATTTTGGGACAACGTCCGCACTGTAACACAACATAAACACAACAGAACAAATACGCAGACCCCCTTGCAGCACTAACTTTTACGGGACGCTAGAAAACCTTGTTACATTGTTTAATGCATCCAGCGGGGCATCAAAACAAAATTAGGCATAATAATTTGCTAATTCCACGGCTGTATATATCGGTATCAGTTGATATCAGTATCGGTAATTAAGAGTTGGACAATATCGGAATATCGGATATCGGTAAAAAAGTCGTTATCGGACATCTCTAATTATAATGGCTGTTTACATTGTAATTTTAAAGACACGCAACCGTAACATTTATTTAATATTTGCTTGAAACAGTGGATGTCCCTCCACAATTATTTGCACTTATTAATAAATATGACTGGAACCTTTTAGCATTATGTTTGTGTTTAATTACATTAAATGTGGTTGTCTTGAACATTCCTGCCACTCCATTTTACACACAATGGCGTCCTTAAGGTGTTAACTGTTTAAGTAAAAACATTGGACATTATGTATAACAAAAGATTAAATCCAAGATTAATTAGATATCTGAACAATTTAAACATTTTGACTGAATTGACTTTTTAGTTCTTAGCAAAATAATCTGCACACAGCACGGTTCCAATGTCTTTTTCTGTTGGTAGATTGTATCGCTTTTTTTTTCTTTAATTTACAATTATTCCAGAATAGTTATGTGCTAATTAAGCACAAAAATTATCTCAGAGAAAATTGAGGTAGGATGTTAGTAAGCAGAAGACTACCGATAGCGTGATAGTTCATAAACAGAAAAAATACAAAATAATAGTGAATCAATTTCACCTTGTGGAGTAAGGAGGATTTTAAGAAAAGGTCAGAATTACACAAGAGGAGCTTGTTAATGATCTCGACTGTCCTGGGAAAAACTACTAACTGACCAACCACGAGAAACATCTCACCTATGTGCTTGCCGACGATGGTTTCTACACTAAGTAAGTTAATAAAGCATTTCTTTGTGATTAATTAATGATTTACAAGGATGTTTGTAAAATTAAACCTGCTGATTAGGCTTTTTAGGCCTCAGTGGAAGTCTCAACATTATGCATGGGAGTGTTTTTTTATAAGTGGCTGAAAAACAATAAAAGTACACCTAATTATTATCCCTGTGTGTTACTTTTCAGCAAAATAGTAGATATAATTAACTACTAGAATCAATTTAAACAATTATGTCTTTTGGGGCCTCAAAGCTGTATTTGAAACAAAAGCCGAGATTGTTCCACTTTCATAAACTCAGAAGAGACACAGAAGCAGCGTCACTAACAATTACGTTGACATAACCTGGGAAGATCTCGTAGTATATCACTGCAGCTTTGTGCTGACTTTGGGACTTCATCTGAAGCTTGATGCTTAATGACACTAATTCACGCTTTAGGGAGAGCTCTGACCTGAACTCGAAAATAACATCTCAATCCAGAGGCCAAAAACACAGCGGCTATCCTACCTTTCATGTCAGTCTCTTATTCAGTGTTGTTTTAAACATACAGTACACCTTTGAAAACTGTTTTTTTCATCTACAAGCACTATCTGGTGTATACTGTTTTCAAATTATACAGGTTTTTAACTTTAGACAATAATATTTTTAAGGACCAACATCTTTGTCAAATCCACTCTGTAATCCATCCATTCATTTTGTACCGCATGTCCCTTATGGGGTGGTGGGGAGTGCTGGAGCCTATCTCAGCCGCACAAGGGCGGAAGGCGGCGTACAGCCTGGACAAGTCGCGACCTCATCACAGGGCCAACACAGATGGACAGACAACATTCACACTCACATTCACACACTAGGGCCAATTTAATCATTAGGTTATTTATCCAAAAAGATGTTGATAAGGCAAGGCAAGGCAAGTTTATTTATGTAGCACGATTCGTAAACAAGGCAAGTCAAAGTGCTTTACAGTAAATTACGAGAAGGCAAAAATAAAATCATAACAATTACAATTACAATTAAAATGTGAGTGCAGACAAAATAATTTCATTTGTCATATGTACAAATAGCCTGTATTTGAACAATGTCAAGGCCTGTCTCACATCTTCTAGAAGACTATTCCAGATTTTAGAAGCATACAATTTGGGGCGGTATAGCTCGTTTGATAGAGTGGCCGTGCCAGCAACATGAGGGTTCCAGGTTCGATCCCCACTTCCGCCATCCTAGTCACTGCTGTTGTGTCCTTGGGCAATACACTTTACCCACCTGCTCCCAGTGCCAACCACACTGGTTTAAATGTAACTTAGATATTGGGTTTTACTACGTAAAAGTGCTTTGAGTCACTAGAGAAAAGCACTGTATATATATATATATATATATATATATACAAACACCATTTCCATATGTGTTGGGAAATTGTGTTCGATGTAAATAAAACAGAATACAATGATTTGCAAATCCTTTGCAACCCATATTCAATTGCACTACAAAGACAACATATTTGATGTTCAATCTCATAAACTTTTTTTTTTTTGCAAATAATAATTAACTTTGAATTTCATGGCTGCAACACGTGCCAAAGTAGTTGGGAAAGGGCATGTTCACCACTGTGTTACATCACCTTTTCTTTTAACAACACTCAAACATTTGGGAACTGAGGAAACTAATTGTTGAAACTTTGAAAGTGGAATTCTTTCCCATTCTTGTTTTATGTAGAGTTTCAGTCGTTCAACAGTCCAGGGTCTCCGCTGTCTTATATTACGCTTCATAATGCACCACACATTTTCGATGGGAGACAGGTCTGGACTGCAGGGGGGCCAGGAAAGTACCCACACTCTTTTTTTACGATGCCACACTGTTGAAACTTTTGCTGAATGTGGCTTGGTATTGTCTTGCTGAAATAAGCAGGGGCGTCCATGAAAAAGATTAGATGGCAGCATATGTTGTTCCAAAACCTGTATGTACGTTTCAGCATTAATGGTGCCTTCACAGATGTGTAAGTTACCCATGCATTGGCCACTAATGCACCCCCATACCATCACAGAGGCTGGCTTTTGAACTTTGCGTCGATAACGGTCTAGATGGTTCGCTTCCCCTTTTGTCCAGATGACACGATGAATATATCCAAAAACAATTTGAAATGTGGACTCGTCAAACCAAAGAAACTTTTCCACTTTGCATCAGTCCATCTTAGAAGATCTCGGGCCTAGAGAAGCCGGCGGCGTTTAAATATAAATGGCTTTCGCTTTGCATAGTAGAGCTTTAACTTGCACTTACAGATGTAGCGACGAACTGTATTTAGTGACGGTGATTTTCTGAAGTGTTCCTGAGCCCATGTGGTGATATCCTTTAGAGATCGATGTCGGTTTTTGATACAGTGCCATCCGAGGGATCGAAGGTCACGGTCATTCAATGTTGGTTTCCGGCCATGCCGCTTACGTGGAGTGATTTCTCCAGATTCTCTGAACCTTTTGATGATATTATGGACCATAGATGTTGAAATCCCTAAATTTCTTGCTATTGCACTTTGAGAAACGTTGTTCTTAAACTGTTTGACTATTTGCTCACACAGTTGATGACAAAGGGGTGTACCTCGCCCTATCCTTTCTTGTGAAGGACCGAGCATTTTTTGGAAAGCTGTTTTTATACCCAATCATGGCACCCACCTGTTCCCAATTAACCTGCACACTTGTGGGATGTTCCAAAGAAGTGTTTGAAGAGCATTCCTCAATTTTATCAGTATTTATTGCCACCTTTCCCAACTTATTTGTCACGTGTTGCTGGCATCAACTTAAAAAGTTAATGATTATTTGCACAAAAACAAAATGTTTATCAGTTTGAACATCAAATATGTTGTCTTTGTAGCATATTCAACTGAATATGGGTTGAAAAGGATTTGCAAATAATTTTATTCCATTTGTATTTACATCTAACACAATTTCCCAACTCGTATGGAAACGAGGTTTGTGTATATATATATATATATATATATATATATATATATATATATATATATATATATATATATATATATATATATATATAAAATTCAAACGCAGCCTCACCATGTTTCTTCCTGACTCTGGGCAGTAGCAATACACAATTCCCTTAGGTTCCGAGAGCCTGACATGGTTCATATAGTTCTAACATGTCAAATATATACATAAAAAAGTTTTGTACACAAGCAGATCTGTTATAAAGTTCATTCTCTAAGCATCAGGAAGACAGTGCAGTGACCTACCTGTAATAGGGTTTAACATGGGGATATTTACTGGTTCTAGTCAGGACTTGTGGTGCGTTCCTTTTGTTGGCTCTCCAAGTTCCTAGTCGAAAGTTTCAACTGGAACGCCCCAATTGGTCGGATTTCCTACTCAAAAAGTCGGCGCATTCTCACCACCTCCGAGTTGGCTTAAAAGATGGATGTTATGAAAGTAAACAATAACATACGTTTCTATACTTCCGATGAGATTTTGTCGCACAAAATCAGCCATATATGTATTATTGGACATTTATATATGGTAACGTTACTGTAGTGTAAACAAAATGTTGTTTTGTGGTATATATGTTTAACATTGCTAGCAATAGCGTCCATGTTAGAATGCTGCAGAAATGCATCATATTTTCCCATAAGTTGTTTATTTTCAGACAAGGCAAGCGCAAGAATAGCTTTCGTGGATGTGGCCATCTTGATATTTGAACTCGTAACCGGAACGCTCGCCAATCTGCTGTGACGTCATTCCGAGCTTTGACTTCCAACTTCTAGGGTAAATGGAACACAGCATTAAGCAGTAGCCTTCTGGATGTACTGCAGCTGCTTTTGCAGCTTATTTAGAGAGTACAGGGAGAAAGCCATTACAATACTCTAACCTGCTGGAGACAAAGGCATGGATTAGTCTTTCTAAGTCTGATTTAGACATTATTCCTCTGAATTTGGCAATGTTTTTAGGTGGTTAAAAATATGTTAATGTTATTGACTTAACGTGGCTATTAAAGTTCAACTGTGAGTGCATTGTTACCCCTAGATTTCTAACCTGAGTGTTAGGTTTCAAGTAGAGGGTCTTCAGGTGACTAATAATAGTTTCTATTTGCTTTTGTGTGCTAAAGACAATTTCACTTTTGTCTGAGTCTATCCACCCATCCATCCATTTTCTACCGCTTGTCCCGTTCCAGGTTCGGGGGGTACTAGAGCCTATGTCAGCTGCATTTTGGCGGTAGGCGCGGTACACCCTGTACAAGTCGCCACCTCATCGCAGAGCTAACACAGACAGACAACATTCACACTCACATTCACACACTAGGGCCAATTTAGTGTTGCCAATCCAACTATCCCCAGGTGCATGGCTTTGGAGGTGGGAGGAAGCCGGAGTACCTGGAGGGAACCCACGCATTCATGGGAAGACCATGGAAACTCCACACAGAAAGATCCCGAGCCCAGGATTGAACCCAGGACCTTTGTATTGTGAGGCACATGCACTAACCCCTGTTTCACCTTGCAGTCTGAGTCTAGCTAAATAAAATAGTTTTGCATCCACACAGTGATCTGTTCGATACAGTGACAAAGTAAATCAGCAGGTGTTCCCCTTACTGTCATCTGCATAGTTCTGGAAAAACACATTGAAGCTACGTATTAGCTGGGCTAGTGGCAGCACGTAAAAGTTTAACTATAGGGGTTACCAGAATCGAGCCCTGAGAAACCCCACAGGTAATAGTCATTTGGTCAGAGACACAGTTACCAGTTTTAACAAGGTATGTCCAACATGTGATCGAGATAGGACTTGAACCACTTAAGAGCAGAATTAGATGTTCCCACACAGTTTTCAAACCTCTGTAATAAGATAGTAGTGTCAACTGTGTCAAACGCAGTGCCAGGTCCAGTAGAACCAAGACTGAGACTTTACCTGCGTTTGTGTTCAGGAAAATATCATTTGTCACCTTGATTAGAGCTGTTTCAGAGGCCTAAAGCCTGATTGGAAAGTATCAAACACATTGTAATATAGGACAAAGTCACTAAGCTCAGACTCTAGAAAACCTCATCAAGGCAGCATGCTGATGGACTCTGTGGACAATCTATTTGACTGTTTTGTCAGTAATCAATCAATCAAGCACAGTTTATTTATATAGCCCTTAATCACAAGTGTCCCAAAGGGCTGCACAAGCCACAACGACATCCTCGGCTCAGATCCCACACCAGGGCAAGAAAAAACTCAACCCATTTGGCGTAATGAGTAACTGGAGTGAAATGTGGTGCCTCTAGTTGGCTGCAGAGTAGCTATTTGTTTTCTGGTAATTATTGCATTTTTAATGCATTGAACTTCATCATAGAAGAATATTGCAAACTCATTGCATTTCAACATAGAAATTAATTCTGAGGGAAGTAAAAATGGAGGGTTTGGTAGTTTGTTTACTGTAGCAACCAGGATACAAAAGTTGCTTCTATGATGAGTCCAAAAACATAATTGGCCTTTGATCTATGCAAAGTCTGGTTGAACACATGTAACTTTTCTTTGTGAATCTAATAATGAACTTAGAGCTTTGACTTGCGCCTAGGGCTGGGCGATATATCGATATACACGATATATCGCGGGTTTGTCTCTGTGCGATATAGAAAATGACTATCGTGATATTCGAGTATACGTTCTCACTCAGTTACTTTTAGCTGCAAGCATTACACTACAGGCTCTTCTCGCTCATTTCTGTGTCTCCTTCTCACAGACAAGCAGGCACACATTCTTACACACGTAACATATTGTCATGTCATACGTCACATACGTATACGCCCTCGCATGAGAGGTAGCAGCCTGGGTAACGTTAGCTGTGATGTTAGCACAGCCGTGCGAGTGGTGATACGAGAGAAAGAAGGTGTGAATCTGGTAACAAATGAAGGAAGAATTAATTCACAAGTAAAACAGCGGGGGGTCCATCGTCTGGGGGTGGTTTGGCTTCAAGTGGGAATATGTCGAACAGACAACCGTAATTTGTCACGTGTGGGGCAAAAGCGTTGCTATGAGAAGTAGCATCACTGCTAATATGTAGCATCATTTGAAAAGTCACTTGCTTGAGAATGAAGAGAATTACATTACGTCCGTGGTAACGTACCACATAGCGAAGGACGAATACTATTTGATTTTCTATTATGCAGCTCATTTTTATTCGACACCTAAAATGTCTCTGACAATCTTGCACTTTCTCTTTTGGAAATGACATGAACGTTTGTGCCACTGGTTAATAACTGTTTAATAAATACAATTTTGGTCAATTGACTTACCGGAAATTGTGATTTCCTTCTCTGAATGAAAGTTTAAAATGAGCATATATTAATGCAGTGGGAAGAAGAATGTTTTAATGTAGAAACATAGAATTATCATACTGCTGTGATTATATGTATCAAGTGTTCATTCAAGGCCAAGGCAAAATACCGAAATATATATCGTATATCGCGATATGGCCTAAAAATATTGAGATATTAAAAAAAGGCCATATCGCCCAGCCCTACTTGCGCCATTTCTGTTTAGGCTCTGTGGCACTCCATTTTATGTGCCTGGACCAAGTCTTCCTTTCATCATGGCACCTTTTCCCTACTTTAACAATTCTAACCTTGGCAGGATCAATTCTATCCAACACTTCATGAACAAGAGTTCAACAATTCATCAAAACTAGAATGTGGGGTGTTTTTTACACAAATTATCTCCGCATGCTGCCATTTATGAGTTTTCTCCAAACAACCCCAGACACAACTGGCAGTTTGGATCTAACAGACAAGTCAAAGAAAACACAAAAATGGTCCGATAAAGCAGCATCGACAGCATTTACATGTAAAATAGCAAAACAATTAGTAATGACCAAACATTTCAAGTACAGCACAGTTATTATCTACAGTCAAGTGCACATTCAAGTCACCTGTAATGACCATAGTCAAAGTCAGTGCACACAACTGAAAGTAATTTACAAAATCATCAATAAATTAATTTGAATGCTGTGGTAGTTTTTAAAAAGTGATATAAAGTATGGAGGATTGTTTTGTGCCTCAATATTGCATGAGACATACTCAAATGAAAAACAAAATCCCAAATGAAAATTTTTGGGTGAGTACAATGTCCCTGACAATGGCAGTTGAGCCATATTTGAGTAAAAACATGAAATTGAGATGTTAAGATAAAATAATATATATTAAAAAATATTTGTTGCAGCACAGTGTAACATGGGTTAGAGCTTGTGCCTCACAAAAATAAGGCACTGGGTCCGATCCCCAGGCACGGGGTCTTTGCATGTTGCATGTTCACCCTGTGAGGGTTCCCTCCAGGTACTCCTGCTTCCTCCCACCTCCAAAGACATGCACCTGGGGATAGGTTGATTGGGAACATTAAATTGGCCCTAGTGTGTGAATGTGAGTGTGAATGTTGTCCGTCTATCTGTTTTGGCCCTGTGATGAGATGGCGACTTGTCCAGGGTGTACCCTGACCTCTGCCCGAATGCAGCTGGGATAAGCTCCAGCCATCTCCTCGCCCCAAAATAGGGACAAACTGTAGAAAACAGAGAGAACAATGACTTGTTTCTTAAAGATCTGACATTGAATATTGTGTGTTTAAGGTTAGCTGGAGTTGCACCGGACATTGTGTTGTGGATTAGATTTATCGGATTTTAGCTAATCGATGTGCTTTGATAGTTATTGTTTTAGAAAAGAATACTCTGTCTTTTTTAATCACGTGTTTTGGGTGAGTTGGAGCCTATATAAGCTGATTTAGGGCGATTTTATTGGTTTCTTCATCACAGGAGAATGACAAAACAGAGTTGTTGTATGCCCATATTTTTTAAATCTCCGCCTGGCTCAAATTAAAGCAGCAAAAGAAAGAAAGTCATCACTCTCCCTCCTACTTTCCCTTGCCTTTTTTCTTGTTGTCCTCACATCACTGAATTAAACATCAGAATGACAGTTGGCACTATCACCACTCCTGCTGATGGGACAGGAGATTAGAGGAAAAGGAGTGAGACAAAGAAGTGGAGTGTTCAACCTCAATTTGCTGTCCTCTGCTTGCCCAATTTTGGTCCTCTCCCTCTTCTGATCCTCTTGTTCTTTATATCTCATACTTATGCCCTACTACTCGGACGTCAATAGGGCTGCAGCTATCGATTATTTTAGTAATCGCATAATCTTATCGATTAGTTTGTTTGATTAATCAAGTAATCGGACAAAACATTTTTAATAGCCTCAATGCATATTTTGGAGAAAATGGTTGAAATAAACCATTTTTTCTGCTTGCCATCACTGCTTTCATATAGGATCCATTGCATTTTAAGTTCCGGGCCCTCCATGTGGTTTGGATTTCATAAGTTTTGATTAGTTACACTCAAGCAATTAAACAAAGAAATAGAATAAAAAAACAAATATTATTTTTCTAATTGAATTAATGATATGAACAAATACTCAATGCAGCTGTTTATATCGATTTCCATGATCCCCACAGCAGCATCTAATTCTGCCGGAATATGTCCTGTGTTCAAGGTTGAACGTATTTTACACTTTGAAACAGGGACATTCATGAAGTCGCATAGCTCGGTTGGTAGAGTGGCCGTGCCAGCAACTTGAGGGTTGCAGGTTCGATTCCCGCTTGTGCCATCCTAGTCACTGTCGTTGTGTCCTTGGGCAAGACACTTTACCCACCTGCTCCCAGTGCCACCCACACTGGTTTAAATGTAACTTAGATATTGGGTTTCACTATGTAAAGCGCTTTGAGTCACTTGAGAAAAAGCGCTATATAAATATAATTCACTTCAAACTTCACATAATTTCACCTTGACACAAATGGATGAGGATATGTTGATTCGAGAGGTCCAAAATCAAACCATGAAATTAAAGGCATATATTGGACAGCTATTTCGGGGCCTGTAGGAACTGATGGAAGGGCTAAGCAGGGGAGTGATTAGCGGGAGTTGAATGGGATGTGTGTCTCTGTGTGTATGTTCTGCAACTATTAACGTATCTCGAATGGCAGGAAGGACTAAATAAACGGTTTGTAGTTTGCTTGGCTACAACTAACCCTTACCAAGTGATGATCCGCGAGATCTCAAAGTCCGCGCTACTTCGCTGCACGGCGGAGCAGAAATAGTTAAGCATCCATCTGAAATACGGGGTTAGGTAACTCAAGGCGAATCTAATCCCCCCACGGTACTACCTCAAAGACTTCAGCAGCAGAAATAGGAGGACCCACCTTCAAGTCCTTTGACTTTACTTCCCCAGTAACAAAAGCATTTTGTTAGGAATGAGGAAGTACTCTCTGTAAAACATCCAGAGAGTACCTCCTGGACGATATTAGTATCATACATTAGTAAAATATTAGTATTATATCCATCCATCTTCTTCCGCTCATCCGAGGTCGGGTTGCGGGGGCAGCAGCCTAAGCAGGGAAGCCCAGCCTTCCCTCTCCCCAGCCACTTCGTCTAGCTCTTCCCGGGGGATCCCGAGGCGTTCCCAGGCCAGCCGGGAGAGATAGTCTTCCCAACGTGTCCTGGGTCTTCCCCGTGGCCTCCTACCGGTCGGACGTGCCCGAAATACCTCTCTAGGGAGGCATTCGGGTGGCATCCTGACCAGATGCCCGAACCACCTCATTTGGCTCCTCTCGATGTGGAGGAGCAATGGCTTTACTTTGAGCTCCTCACGGATGGCAAAGCTTCTCACCCTATCTCTAAGGGAGAGCCCCGCCACCCGGCGGAGGAACCTCATTTCAGCCGCTTGTACCCATGATCTTGTCCTTTCAGTCATAACTCAAAACTCATGACCATAGGTGAAGATGGGAACGTAGATCGACCGGTAAATTGAGAGCTTTGCTTTCCGGCTCAGCTCCTTTTACACCACAACGGATCGATACAGCGTTCGCATTACTGAAGACGCCCCACCGATCCACCTGTCAATCTCACAATCCACTCCTCCCCCATTTGTGAGCAAGACTCCTAGGTACTTGAACTACTCCACTTGGGGCAACATCTCAATTTGGAGATGGCACTCCACCCTTTCCCGGGCGAGAACCATGGACTCGGACTTGGAGGTGCTGATTTTCATCCCAGTCGCTTCACACTCGGCTGCGAACCGATCCAATGAGAGTTGAAGATCTTGGCCAGATGAAGCCATCAGGACCACATCATCTGCAAATAGCAGTGATCTAATCCTGCAGCCAGCAAACCAGATACCCTCAACGCCCTGACTGCGCCTAGAAATTCTATCCAAAAAAAGTTATGAACAGAATCAGTGACAAATTGCAGCCTTGGCGGAGTCCAACCCTTACTGGAAACGGGTCCGACTTACTGCCGGCAATGCGGACCAAGCTCTGACACAGGAAGCGGACCACCACAATAAGACAGTCCGTTACCGCATACTCTCTGAGCACCCCCCACAGAACTTCCCGGGGTACATGGTCGAATGCCTTCTCCAAGTCTACAAAGCACATGTCGATTTGTTGGGCAAAAACTCCCATGCACCCTCAAGGAGCCTGCCGAGAATATAGAGCTGGTCCACAGTTCCACGACCAGGAAGAAAACCACACTGTTCCTCCTGAATCCGAGGTTCGACTATCCGGCGTAACCTCCTCTCCAGTACACCTGAATAGACTTTACTGGGAAGGCTGAGGAGTGTAATCCCACTTTAGTTGGAACACACCCTCCGGTTCCCCTTCTTAAAGAGAGGAACCACCACTCTGGTCTGCCAATACAGATGTACCCCCCTCGATGTCCACGCGATGTTGCAGAGTCTTGTCAACCATGACAGCCCCACAGAATCCAGAGCCTTAAGGAACTCCGGGCGGGTCTCATCCCCCCCCGGGGCCTTGCTACTTCGGCAACCTCAGCCCCAGAAATAAGACAGCCAACCACAGAGTCCCCAGGCACTGCTTCCTCATAGGAAGACGTGCTGGTAGGATTGAGGATGTCTTCGAAGTATTCCCTCCACCGATCCACAACATCCGCAGTCGAGGTCAGCAGAACACCAACGGTGTTGACACTGCACTGCTTCCTCGCCAAGGAATAGCGAAAATACCAAGAAGAGTATATGCCAAATATTCAAAGAGAACAGCCAACGGATCACGATTGAAGTCAACAAGCAAACAGTCAACTTCCTCGACGTCACTTTGAACCTGAGAAATAACAGCTACCAACCATTCACGAAACCCAACACAACACTCCAATATGTGCACCATGACAGCAACCATCCACCCAGCACCATGAAAAGAATACCTACCGGAATTAATAAAAGGCTATCGATGCTGTCATCTAGCAAAGCTGAATTCGACCAAGCAACCCACCCGTCCCAGAAAGCACTTGATGAAAGCGGGTACAACTTCACCCTCACCTACGAACCCACGCCAGGAAACCAACCAAAAAGAGCAGAAAACGAAACAACATCATCTGGTACAACCCCCCATACAGCAAAAACGTCTCAACTAATATTGGCCACCAGTTCCTCACTCTGATCGACAAACACTTCCCCAAAGGAAGTGTTTGCCGTTCAAATACTGAGAATTACTTGCGGTGAGTCACAGCCATTTGAGCCTCCCCATCGCCATGGATTGCGCAATGACTCGGCTAACTGCTGGCTGCTGTGCAGTGAAACCGTATGATATTACAGTCCTTTGAGCCCTCAGGGGGTACTGCATTAAAAACCGACATCAGTGTGTAAAGGATATCACCACATGGGTTCAGGAACACTTCAGAAAACCACTGTCAGTAACTACAGTTGGTCGCTACATCTGTAAGTGCAAGTTAAAACTCTACTATGCAAAGCCAAACCCATTTATCAACAACACCCTGAAATGCTGGCGGCTTCGCTGGGCCCGAGCTCATCTAAGATGGACTGATGCAAAGTGGAAAAGTGTTCTGTGGTCTGACAAGTCCACATTTCAAATTATATTTGGAAACTGTGGACGTGGTGTCCTCCAGAACAAAGAGGAAAACGACCATTCGAATTGTTATAGGCGCAAAGTTCAAAAGCCAGCATCTGTGATGGTATGGGGGTGCATTAGTGCCCAAGGCATGGGTAACTTAGACATCTGTGAAGGCACCATTAATGCTGAAAGGTTCATACAGGTTTTGGAGCAACATATGTTGTCATCAAAGCAACGTTATCATAGACGCCCTTGCTTATTTCAGCAAGACAAGTGTTACAACAGCGTGGCTTCATAGTAAAATAGTGCGGGTACTTTCCTGGCCCCGCCTGCAGTCCAGACCTGTCTCCCATCGAAAATGTGTGGCGCATTAAGAAGCATAAAATACGACAGCGGAGACCCCTGACTGTTGAACGACTGAAGCTGTACATAAAACAAGAATGGGAAAGAATTCCACTTTCAAAGCTTCAACAATTAGTTTCCTCATTTCCCAAACGTTTATTGAGTGTTGTTAAAAGAAAAGGTGATGTAACACAGTGGTGAACATGCCCTTTCCCAACTACTTTGGGATGTGTTGCAGCCATGAAATTCTAAGTTAAGTATTATTTTCACAAAAAAAAAATAAACTTTATGAGATTGAACATCAAATATCTTGTCTTTGTAGTGCATTCAACTGAATACGGGTTGAAACGGATTTGCAAATCATTGTATTCCGTACATTTAACACAATTTCCCAACTCATATGGAAACAGGGTTTGTGCATATATATATATATATATATATATATATATATATATATATATATATATATATATATATATATATATATATATATATATATATGTATATATATATATATATACACACATATATATATATATGTATATATACAGTATGTATATATATATATATATACATATATATATATATACATATATGTGTGTGTGTTTTAATACAGTAAACTTCAGCATATTAGTAAAAAATATTGTGGACTTTTACAAAATCTTGCTGATTGTCAAAGATGGTTGATAATACAACAGGTGATAGTTTACCTCAACTGAAAGATTTTGTCATTCTGAAAATTCATTCTGTTGCTCAAGGTAATATCACTTACAGGTATATGGTGTTGGAATACACATAATTTCAAATCGTAGTTACGGCCCTGCACACATGTGTGTGTATGTGTGTGAGCATATACATCTATCTATATATATATATATATATATATATGTATATATATATATATATATATATATATATATATATATATATATATATATATATATATATATAAATACACACACACACAAATCAAAATCCTGGCCTTAAGCCAAATTCTTTTAACCCACTGCTTCTCAAATATTTTTTTATTACCCCCGAGGACTATTTATAGTTACACTCTCCACTGTGACAATAAATAGTATGATCTGTCTATAAAATTGTTATAACGATACCTTTGCATAACATTGTAAAGGAAACAACACATGTCCGCGTCTCCCACCAAGTGTGACCTTCGCTTCATCATATTCCGGTACGGCAAAAATAGCATGTTACCCGAGGTCACACATGCCCCCCATGGCACCCCACCACGCCCACACACGCCCCGACCCCCAGGGGGGCCCGCCCGACTTTTTCAGAAGGATTCAACCCAAGGATTGATTGATTGATTGATTGAAACTTTTATTAGTAGATTGCACAGTACACTACATATTCCGTACAATTGACCACTAAATGGTAACACCGGAATAAGTTTTTCAACTTGTTTGAGTCGGGGTCCACGTAAATCAATTCATGGTACAAATATATACTATCAGCATAATACAGTCATCACACAAGTTAATCATTATAGTATATACATTGAGTTATTTACATTATTTACAATCTGGGGGGTGGGATGAGGAGCTTTGGTTGATATCAGTACTTCAGTTATCAACAATTGCATCCACAGAGAAATGTGGACATTGAAACAGTGTAGGTCTTACTTAGTAGGATATGTACAGCCAGCAGAGAACATAGTGCGTTCAGATAGCATAAGAACAAGTAAATACATTAGAAATACATTTGATTATTTACATTAGGTTATTTACAATCCAGGGAGATGGGATTTGAATGGAGGAGGGTATTAGTAAAGGGTTGAAGTTGCCTGGAGGTGTTGTTTTAGAGCGGTTTTGAAGGAGGATAGAGATGCACTTACTTTTACACCTGTTGGCCACATCAATATGGCATAGAAAGAGAATGAGTTAAGACCTTTGTTAGATCGCAGTCTGGGTTTAACGCAGTTTGTGGAGCTAACCTTGGTGTTGTGGTTATGGCGGTCATTTATGTTAAGGAAGTAGTTAGACATGTACTTCGGTATCAGGGAGGTGTAGCGGATTTTATAGACTAGGCTCAGTGCAAGTTGTTGTACTCTGTCCTCCACCCTGAGCCAGCCCACTTTTGAGAAGTGGGTTGGAGTGAGGTGTGATCTGGGGTGGAGATCTAAAAGTAACCGAACTAGCTTGTTCTGGGATGTTTGGAGTCTAGATTTGAGGGTTTTGGAGGTGCTGGGGTACCAGGAGGTGCAAGCGTAATCGAAAAAGGGTTGAATGAGAGTTCCCGCTAGAATCTTCAAGGTGCTTTTGTTGACCAAAGAGGAGATTCTGTAGAGGAATCTTGTACTTTGGTTGACCTTTTTGATTACCTTGGTTGCCAGTTTATCACAGGAAAGATTGGCCTCTAGAATGGAACCTAGGTAGGTGATCTCATCTTTCCTGGTGATAACAATGTCACCCACTTTTATAGTGAAGTCACTGACTTTCTTAAGGTTGATGTGGGACCCAAATAGGATGGATTCCGTTTTACCTAAGTGTACGGATAGCATTTCGTCACGGAGGTGGCCCTGGGCCCTTAGTCAAAACATTTGGGGACCCTTGCTTTAAGATGACGATTAAGGCGTCGAATGGACGATTTGTGCTGAGCACAGAAGTCTAATAAAGCATCGCACAGGTTCCTGCCAATCAGGTAGTACTTTGTAGGGAGAATATCCAGAGAGAATTTGAATAAAAGTGAATTTTAAAAAGTTCCAGCATTCCACACTAACCCGAAGGTGATTTTAAAGTGCAGTGGAACCATTTAAAAGGTACCTTCAAATCGTTAACGTTAACGTGATTTAAGATGCTGTTTCTAATGGAACACATTTGAACAACATTCAAACTGTGTTGCAACAAAGATTTTTTTTTTCATCCAAAATGTTGCTGATAGAGATTTTTCTTCAACAGTGTTTTTCATTTCATGGTTGAACTTGCAGCTTTCAAAGGCACTTGCAATACACCAAAATGCCAAATATTTACTGTATGATATTGTTGTGGCTATGTGTTCCCCAAAGCTTCAGGCAGCACATCGGGGAGCTATAACTCCACTAAACGCTCTAAATAGATTTCACAGCTCCACATAGAGATATTAAGGAAGTCTGGGTAGGAGACACAGGGGGGCACAGCCAGGAAATTGCAGCTTTGATTGGTTGAAATCCAAACAGCAAACACACTGTACTGTGAGCACGAAGGAGACAAGACTCGGAGAAAAGTGACACAGCTGAGCTTTATTAATAACTTAAAAATGCTCTATTTTGTGAACAGTATAGGGCTCTCCAAAGTACCAAAAAAGCCGTTTTGCCCTACAGATAAATGTAATTATTGTTCTATTGCCTCTGACAAGCAAAAAAAAAAAAGGAAAAGAAAACATTCAGGATTACATACAATCTGCACAACCAATTTACCTCGGTTGTAGTGTCAATGTACAGTTTCTTCATTTGGACAGTAAGTGTGTGTGTGTGTGTGTGTGTGTGTGTGTGTGTGTGTGTGTGTGTGTGCGTGTGTGTGTGTGTGTGTGTGTGTGTGTGTGTGTGTGTGTGTGTGTAAGGAAAAGTGGTAGTAAAGTGGATGGATGGATGGAAATTATTATATATATATATATATATAAATATATATATATATATATATATATGTAGGTGTGGGAAAAATCACAAGACTACTTCATCTCTACAGAACTGTTTCATGAGGGGTTCCCTCAATCATCAGGAGATTTTAATGGAAGCATTCACATACAATGGTTTATATGGGGCACAGAGTGGGTGGGTACAGACAGGCGTAGAGTGTGGTGATTGGCTCATGTGTTACCTAGGAGGTGTTTCCGTCTGTGGCGGCATGTTGAAATGATTTCAATGCGCTTGTTGAGGGATGATAGATCTGGATGATATATAATAAACAGTTTCTCTTTTAAGCATAGGTTGCATCTTTTATTACCACTGTTGTAAGGTGTGCTGGATGCAAGAATTTGCCATGTTATTGAATATTCAACATTATTGTCTTTGAGGTTCCAAATGTGTTTGCTGAGTTCTGTAGAATTCGGCAAAGTCTGGTTTCTAAAGGAGGCGTTGTGATTATTCCATCTTGTTTTGAACGCTCCTTCGGTTAATCCTACGTACGTGTCGGATGTGTTAATGTCCTTGCGTGTTACGATTGAAGCCAACAAGCAAACCATCAACTTCCTCGACGTCACTTTCAACCTGAGAAATAACAGCTACCAACCATTCACGAAACCCAACACAACACTCCAATACGTGCACCATGACAGCAATCACCCACCCACCACCACGAAAAGAATACCTACCGGAATTAATAAAAGGCTATCGATGCTGTCATCTAGCAAAGCTGAATTCGACCAAGCAACCCCCCCGTACCAGAAAGCACTTGATGAAAGCGGATACAACTTCACCCTCACCTATGAACCCACTCCAGGAAACCAACCAAAAAAGAGCAGAAAACGAAACAACATCATCTGGTACAATCCGCCATTCAGCAAAAACGTCTCAACCAACATCGGCCGCAAGTTCCTCACTCTGATCGACAAACACTTCCCCAAAGGCAACACCCTAAGAAAAATATTCAACAAGAACAACATTAAATTGAGCTACAGCTGTATGAATAACATACAACAAATCATTTCAAACCACAACAAAGGATTTGTTGAGGATTTTGCATGTAGTTTACAGGGCATCACCACGGAGACACTCTCATTTACTGCACATTAACGTTATCATGCTCCTCCCTGTGGCGTTTTGCTATGTTTGCCAACATGCCAGAGACATGTACCACTTTTTATGGGTAATGTAGAAGCAGCCATGCAGTGCATCTACATTGACACCATGTTTTATTTATTTTTTTTATAGCTAAAGGTGCATGGGAAAGAGGCTGCACTTACTCTAAAGAAAATTACAATGCATCAATTGAGTTAGTTTTAATCAGCCAGTTAAATTTTCTAGCAGTTATAAAATTGTAAAATCATGTTGCTGAATAGACAATATGTCTAATATTTTTTTCTGACCATCCGAAAATTTTGAAACACACACGTAGGAACACTGATCCTGCAGCCATGTGTGGAACTGTCAGTTTGCACAGTTACTAAATAAAACGCAAAAGAGTGTTTTCAAAATGGTGATGGGTGTTGATAAATCACATTGCACATGATAAGTATTTATATTTGCATTTTCGCCCAATATTAGGGGCGTTTTGATGATCAGTATATATTTTTCATGTTAATGAAGAGACAAATGCATAATGGATTGCACACCTAATTCTGCTCACTTAAGGGACACAATCCACTTTGCACACTTTTCGTAGATCAGCTTTGCGTGTGCTATCAGGTTTACACATGTGTTTGTACACGCACACCTTTAGTAAATCAGGACCTATGTGTTCAACTCCAACCTGACAACGAGGATTGAACTTTATCAGGCCTCTCTCTACCTTCACACCTGTTCAACTTGGGTGTCCCACCTGAAGACTAACATTATTAACCGTATCCATACGGCATCCATTGCAACGGTCCCCTTATCTGCGGTCTCTTCCAAGTTTTCTCGTTGTTCCCATTGGGTTGAGTTTTTTCTTGCCCTGATGTGGGATCTGAGCCGAGGATGTTGTGCAGCCCTTTGAGATATTTGTGATTATGAGCTATATAGGTAAACTTTGATTGAATGATTGATCGACTAAGCTCCCTGAGGTGGCAATCTCTCAAAAAAAGTATCCTTCATCCACATTTTATCACCAAGGACAATGTTAATGATAACTTGATGGCTTTAACTGAATTTTACCTTAAAAGGAAACTGCACTTTATTTGGAATTTTACATATGGTTCACAATCATCATGAGAGACAAAAAGACAAAAGTTTTTAGTTTTTTTTCTTGCTTTTTAACATGTAAAAATCGGCACATTGTCGGTGGCTAGCAATGCAGCGAATGGGAGCAATCAATTCTACATCTAAATCCCTTAAAAATGCATTCAAAAACCGTCAACAATACTTAATTTCCATTCCGTAACCTGTATAATAACCAAACTGTAGTAACATTGTTATTGCAAGAGCGAACATTGAGGACATTTTTTTTTCTATCGTAGTAACACATTGGTATGCTACGGTATTAGCCGTAAAAGCGAGCTACAGCAAGAGATAAGCTAACGAGTTTGTAATACACAACAGAATGCGATACGACACCAATTTGTACTGAGTGGAAAACATGAACAATTGAGGCGGTCTTTGTTTTTCATGGCCTGAGAGTCGTTTAGGTGCATTTTGGCAATCTTTTTCAAAGAAACGGCTTCAGTCTGGCCACTATACCATACATGCCTGATCGGTGGATTGCTACAGAGATGTTTGTCCTTCTGGAAGGTTCTCCTCTCTCCACAGAGGATTGATGTAGCTTTGACAGAGTGACCATTGGGTTCTTGGTCACCTCCCTGACTAGACTAAAATGAATGCAGCAATGTTCAGACACATCCTGGATGAAAACTAACACTTCCTATCCAATTTTGATGGACCATAACAGATGCTGCAAAGAGAAATGAGCAAAACTGCCCAAAGATAGATGAGCCAAGCTTGTGGCATTATATTAAAAAAGACTTGAGGCTGTAATTGCTGCCAAATGTATTGAGCAAATGCTGTTAATACTTATGCATGTATGATTTATTTATTTTTTTAATACATTTGCAAAACATTATTAAAAAACGTTTCACATTTCACATGTCATTATGGGGTATTAAGAGTAGAATTTTGAGGACAAAATACATGTATTCCATTTTGGAATAAAGTACCACTGATAGTCAAGGGTACTTTATTCTATAATAATAATACTATTATTATTAATTCTAGAATAAGGCTGTAACATAACAAAATGTGAAAAATGTACATACACTTGTAAAGAACATAATGTCATGACTGCCTTGTGTTTCCAATCATTTCTACAACTCTTATTTTTTTGTGATAGAGTGATTTGAGCACATACTTGTTTGTCACAAAAAACATTCATGAAGTTTGCTTATTTTATGAATTTATTATTGGTCTACTGAAAATGTGACTGAATCTGCTGGGTCAAAAGTATACATACAGCAATGTTAATATTTGGTTACATGTCCCTTGGCAAGTTTCACTGCAATAAGGCGCTTTTGGTAGTCATCTACAAGCTTCTGGTAAGCTTCTGGTTGAATTTTTGACCACTCCTCTTGAAAAAATGTGTACAGTTCAGTTAAATGTGTTGGTGCTCTGACATGGACTTGTTTCTTCAGCATTGTCCACATGTTCTCAAAGGGGTTTAAGTCAGGACTTTGGGGAGGCAATTCCAAAACCTTAATTCGAGCCTGATTTAGCCATTCTTTTACCACTTTTGACGTTTGTTTGGGGTCATTGTCCTGTTGGAACACCCAACTGCACCCTAACCCAACGTCCGGGCTGAGGATTTTAGGTTGCTCTGAAGAATTTGGGGATAATCCTGCTTTCTAATGGGCCCATTTACTTTCTCTGTAAATTTTGTGTTCCTGGGATTAAATTCCTCACCTTTTTCTCCTCCAAATTTATTGCTGGGTATTGTGGCCAAACAGCTCAATTTTTGTTTAATCTGTCCACAGAACTTTCCTCCAGAAGGTCTTAAGTCTGTCCCTGCGATCAGCAGCAAACTTTAGATGAGTCTTAAGGTGTCACGTGGCGCAGTGGTAGAGCGGCCGTGCGCAACCCGAGGGTCCCTGATGGGTGCTGGTTAGCGCCTTGCATGGCAGCTCCCTCCATCAGTGTGTGAATGGGTAAATGTGGAAGTAGTGTCAAAACGCTTTGAGTACCTTGAAGGTAGAAAAGCACTATACAAGTACAACCCATTTATCATTTATTTATCACTTCTGGAGCAAGGGCTTCCTTCTTGCATGGTAGCCTCTCAGTCCATGGCGATGCAAAACACGCTTGACTGTGGACATTGACACCTGTGTTCCAGCAGTTTCCAATTCATTGCAGACCTGCTTTTTGGTGGTTCTCGGTTGACTCTTGATCATCCTGACCAATTTTCTCTCAGCAGCAGGCGATAGCTTGCGTTTTCATTCTGATCATGGCAGTGACAAAACTGTGCCATGCACTTTATAATTACCAACATTTGTATGCACAGTTGCTCTTGGGACCTGAAGCTGCTTTGAAATGGCTCCCAGTGACTTTCCTGACTTGTTTAAGTCAATGATTAATTTTTTCAGATCTGTGCTTAGTTCCTTTGGCTTTCCCATTGTCTCGTTTGTAACCGAGTCTAATGACTGCATCAAGGGCTCAGAGAAGTCAACAGGTGTCGTCAATCGTAATCTCTCACATTAAGTTGAGGCCATGCCATGAAGCTAACTTGATTTGATGGTAACTTTTTTACATCACCAACATTGATGATGTATGATGCTGTACGTATGCTTTTGACCCAGCAGATTTGGTCACATTTTCAGGAGACCCATAATAATTTCATAAAGAGTCTGTCTCTTTGGAGGTCACGGCGGGTGCTAGAGCCTATCTCTCAACACACACACACACACACACACACACACACACACACACACATGACACACACACACACACACATATATATACATATATATATATATATATATATATATATATATATATATATATATATATATATATATATATATATATATATATATACAGTGGGGCAAAAGAGTATTTAGTCAGCCACTGATTGTGCAAGTTCTCCCACTTAAAATGATGTCAGAGGTCTGTAATTTTCATCATAGGTACACTTCAACTGTGAGAGACAGAATGTGAAAAAAAATTCAGGAATTCACATTGTAGGAATTTTAAAGAATTTATTTGTAAATTATGGTGGAAAATTAGTATTTGGTCAACCATTCAAAGCTCTCATTGATGGAAGAAGGTTTTGGCTCAAAATCTCACGATACATGGCTTCATTCTTTCTTTCCTTAACACGGATCAATCGTCCTGTCCCCTTAGGAGAAAAAACGCCCCAAAGCATGGAGTTTCAACCCCCATGCTTCACAGTAGGTGTGGTGTTCTTGGGATGCAACTCAATATTCTTCTTCTTCTAAACACGACGAGTTGAGTTTATACCAAAATGGATACATGGATCATACAGCAGAGGATTGGGAGAATGTAATGTGGTCAGATGAAACCAAAATAGAACTTTTTGGTATAAACTCAACTCGTGGTGTTTGAAGGAAGAAGAATCCTGAGTTGCATCCCAAGAACACCATACCTACTGTGAAGCATGGGGGTGGAAACATCATGCTTTGGGGCTTATTTTTCTGCTAAGGGGACAGGACGATTGATCCATGTTAAGGAAAGAATGAATGGGGCCATGTATCGTGAGATTTTGAGCCAAAACAACCTTCCATCAATGAGAGCTTTCAATGGTTGACCAAATATTTATTTTCCACCATAATTTACAAATAAATTCTTTAAAATTCCTACAATGTGAATTCCTGTTTTTTTTCTTCACATTCTGTCTCTCACAGTGTACCTATGATGAAAATTACAGACCTCTGTCATCATTTTAAGTGGGAGAACTTGCACAATCGGTGGCTGACTAAATACTTTTTGCCCCACTATATATATATTGTCGTTTAAGAAAACAGTTTTGTATTAAGGGCAAATGGATGATGGTGAGCAATTAGACTCTGTATGGTGATGAATAGGGCCGGATGAGTTTGTTTTATTTTTAGTTCAGTCTTTGTGTGGGAAGATGTCTTGTTTTCAAATAAATACAATTGTTAACCATTTAAAATAAAAAAAGTCATTAAAATTGAGTAATCAAAGTATGCTCTCTTTTCACTCAGAAAAAATGCAGTTTAGTGATTCATTCATGCTTTTTTCAGAGGATTCAACATGAAATGATTAGACAGCCTTCTGAAAAGGTTAGACTGCTGTTATTAGACATTACTGGTGGATGTCAGAATTAATACTTATATCCCTGCCTAATTTTAACCTTTTCTATTTGCAGTGTAGCTAAGCAACCTGACTCTGACCTTCAAGTGAACCATGATGTTGCTAAAGTAATCTTGGAGCAGGCAGATGTGTGAGTGAGAGCAGTTAAGCATAAAATCTTATGTATATATTTTATTTCCCTCTTTCTTTATTGTGTCTGCTGGTTGACATAGCCTGTTTTGCTTTTGCGCAAGAACTGGACGATTATACGA
Organism: Nerophis ophidion; assembly: GCF_033978795.1. NCBI lineage: Eukaryota > Metazoa > Chordata > Actinopteri > Syngnathiformes > Syngnathidae > Nerophis > Nerophis ophidion. The sequence goes on from NC_084618.1 coordinate 46,201,159, forward strand.
CTGTGATCCATGATCGGGATTTTATTTCAAACTTGGAACTAAACACGCAAAATGAGGGCTGCAAAATAAATGTCGACCGGGACTGGGCTTGCCCTTTGATTTCCACGAAATGACAAAACTGTGAAAACGTGAAATCTACGATTAAAAGTTGAAAGCCACAAAAATTGGCGTAATGTGACTGAAATGCTGTCATCATGGGGAGAAGGAAAATTTGTCTGGGCATGTGGACCATGCACCCTCACAAACACCAACCTCCATGCAGCTGGGCCGAACCCTTCTTGAGCCAACTCTCGGCCAGCCGATACGACTTTATCACACAGACCTCAAAGCGTCCACCTCAGAGACACTTTTGGGGAAAAAAACTACGAAGCTAACCGCAAAATACAGAGCCCAAAGGCTCCCAAATAACTTCTGCATGTAGTGTTGTGGATTTTGTGTGAAAATCTTATGACTACTCCAAAAGCAGTGTGGAAAACCCTTTGCTATTACTGCAAATACCAACCAGTTTGCCATTGTGGACACACCCATCTTAAACATCTTTATTGGTAAGTTAATGACAACTTGACAGCCTCTGATACTATAGTTTGGCCACCAAATAAGAATTGATGCATCCTTGTGTGTGTCTTCTTTTTTTTGAAAACATAAAATCAAACTCTATGGCATATATTGAACATTGCTAGGTTACTGACCTTTTTTTTCTTTAATTTGATTTGTTATTTACTCAGTATGACAAAACAGAATCGAACTTGTCCCTACATTATTTAGTTTTTTATACAGCTGCTTCAAAACTGGCATCTTAAGAACAATATAAAAATTGTGACAATCGAAATTCCATAATATGAAAAAAATTAATGGGAATTATTTTGCCTGACCATATATCTCCTTGGCTGTGTTCACACTGTTGGGTAAGATGTCCAATTCAGATTTTTTTAAATTGAATTCCATATTTTTAGTGGCCGTTCACATTATGAAAAAAAATTGATTTCTAATGTGAATGCAATCTGACCCGCATGCGGACATGATGTCATGGTGTGGTATGCATAGTAGTGTTTACGCAAGTAAACTTGGCTTCCACTCCAGTCGGTCTCAGTACTGGCACATTTGTGGCAATTTCCCGGATTTTGTGCAATCAAAGTCAACATTTTCTGAACCGAATTATTCTGCGTAGAAGATTAAGAAGGAAGCGGACAAGTACTTTGGCTCTCGCAGTTTTACGGGATGGTTTGCTTTGACGCCTGCTTGAAGAGCGTGTCCGTGAACAAGCAGTCAGAGACAGGAGTGGTGGTGGAACTGTCACGTGAGTCCCCATAACATTATTTTCTCCTGTTTTCTGTTTCGTTTTCAATTATTCATTTTGTAACCGTCTATTTTGGTGAAGAAATATGATGCTAATCACTTTTTGACAACGTTCTGGTCGATGAAAGCGACTTGAGCGCAGTTGCGTTCACTTTGAGGGAGGAAAGCATATACAGCCGATTTATAACCACATAAAAATAAAAAATAAAACATAATTAGAAAATATTTTATTTGTTATGCACTTTTCATTTAAATACATTATAAAGTGTTACAGTACAAACCAATATTTATAATACAACAATAAAAGTTTAGTTATTGAAACCAATAAAACACTAAGACTAAAACACTCCAGTAAAGCCTAAGAAACACAGGGCATGCAACATAGTGGCTTTTCTAACAATGTCTCTTCTCATTTTAGTTATGTTTAAAAAAAACTTGTTGAGCACATTCCATAATACCGCGATAATAATTACAACCATGATAATTTTGGTCAAAATAACCATGATAGGATTGAGAGGGACAAACGGTAAAAATTGGATGGATGGACGAAAATCTCATATCCTTACATCTCTACTGTTTTTTTACACAAATCATTACAATATGTCTTCTACAGCTGGAATAAAAGAGAAGAGAAGACATATAGACACACTTCAAATTGCAGCGGTAGACAACAAGATGCATTGTAAACCCTGTGGCTCCATTATCTCAGGTAAAAATACAACCAACTTGAAGCGCCATCTGCAGGCTATACATCAGTACATCTATGCAACAGTAAGTATGCCAAAGCTAATACTTCCCAATGACTAATACTGTACTGAATTACTGTTAATATTAAGGGCAGTATAGCAGGAGCAAGACGGCTTACTCTACCGCCACTTTTGTTGTACGCCATAGGCGAGCTTCCCTGCCAATCTAATAAACAAGATAAGTGTACAGTGCACTTTAATCAATGTCCTCGGCACACTGTTCAGCTATTAATTGCACAACTTGACAACACACAAAGGAACACTGGTTGCTGTATTTAAATGGGACAGTGGCCAAGACGTTAATTGTGCACACTCAGTGTACTGTATTTTCCGGACCATAGCGCGCACCGGATTATAAGGCGCACTGTCGATGAGCGGGTCTAGTCAGATCCATTTTTATACAAAAGGCGGATAATAGGGTGCATTAAAGGGGTCATATTTTTTTATTTTTTTTATGTAAAACACTTCCTTGTGGTTTACACAACATGTAATGGTGGTCCTTTGGTCAAAATGCTTCATAGATTATGTTTTACAAATCATCTTCAAGTCGCTTTCTGACAGTCACTTCAGGATGCGTCGTTATGTGGGCTGTCTTATTTACATGGCCCACCTTTGGTAGCGTCTTTTCTCCGTCATCTTTGTTATAGCGGTGTAGCGTGCAAGGACGAGAGTCGAAGAAGTGTCAAAAGATGGAGCTAACTGTTTTAATGACAGTTGTTCTTTTAATGCTCAATGTTGTAATGACCTGTTAAAAAAAAATTATCCAGTCTTATTAATCTGTCATTTAATTCCCTTTTCCATAACATGGTCACTACTGCCTGGTTTCTCTTGTTGCATAATTATTTTACTGTTATATTTTTATTCTCATTGTTGCTTTTTATTTTTATTCTTATTGTATTTTTTTTCCTATTTTGTTTACATGTATACCCTCATTATTTACTTTTTACTTTTTAAATTTGATCTCAACTCTGTACACTGCTGCAGGAATTTTAATTGTCCTGAGGGAACTCTCCTGAAGGAATCAAAAAAATACTATCCATCCATCTATCTATCTATCTATCTATCTATCTATCTATCTATCCATCTATCTATCTATCCATCTATCTATCTATCTATCCATCTATCTATCTATCTATCTGCTAAATGTGTCCATAGTGATTTTTATTGCCGTCCTTGGTCGGCGACAGTGACATTTGATTGTCACCCTTCAAATCACAACTCTATAAAAATACAATTGAGTTAACTATATTAAATCATTGCAATGCAACAAATTTCACAATTGGAAGCTCCCATTGTACTTTCTGATGAAAACTGTGATCACTCAAACAAAAAATCATCATCACCTTACTAGATTCTGTCTCATATATTCCCTATATCATGTACTCGCATGTTAAACAATACTATCTGATCTGCTGCTTATCTTTCAACTCCTTCCCTTCCTCTGAAAATAAAAATGGCCAGCGGTCCTTTCCCAGAGCTGTCAATGCCCAGGCACTTTAAACAAGAATACGCCCAAATAACCACCCACCCTACACCTCCATTGACACACACATCTTTCTGCGCATGTTTCCTTCTCTCCTGCTTGGCTGTCAGGTGCACCCAGGATGATTAGACGTAAGCTGATAGATGGGAGAAGGGAAAAACAAAAAAGAATGCGGTAAGGAGGCGAAGATGATGGACAATGACAGCCAAGAAACAAATAAAAACATGTAATGTTAGACCGTGAAGAGCTGGAATACAAGTGGTACGCGGAGAGACAATGGGGAAAGAAATGAAAATGACATGGTTGTTTTTTGGTCTCGCTCCAAGTTTATTTCTGGCTGGCTTGTACAATGGTTCGGTGAGTCTCTCCATCTCTGCGGATTTAAGGGCAACACTTCCTGTCAAAGGGGATATGTCCTTTTCCAACCTGTCACCACAGCATACTACTGACTGGACCAAGGGGCCATGGTTGACAGGCTTCGAGACCAATCGTTTAGAACTACAAGCGAAGTGAAAAATGTTGAGGAGAGGAGAGTTACAGCAGGATATCCATGGATTAAGTCAACCTATGAGTCAGTGGGAAAACTCAAATGTGCTGCTTTGACTCCGTTACAAAAATAGTTTCTTCACCAAAATGCTGTCTGAAATACTTCCGTGATTGCAGCTTGCAGTAGGCAGCACACTGCAAAAAGTCAGTGTTCAAAAACAAGAAAAAAAAATAAAAAATCGGGGTATTTTAATTGAACTAAGCAAAATTATCTGCCAAATGAACAAGCAAATTCGGCTTGTCAAGACTTTCCAAAACAAGTAAAATTAGTTAACCTCAATGAACCCCAAAATACCTTAAATTAAGTACAAACCCCGTTTCCATATGACTTGGGAAATTGTGTTAGGTGTCAATATTAATGGAATACAATGATGTGCAAATCATTTTCAACCCATATTCAGTTGAGTATGCTACAAAGACAACATATTTGATGTTCAAACTGATAAAAATTTTTTTTTTTTTTTGCAAATAATCATTAACTTTAGAATTTGATGCCAGCAACACATGACAAAGAACTTGGGAAAGGTGGCAATAAATACAAATAAAGTTGAGGAATGCTCATCAAACACTTATTTGGAACATCCCACAGGTGTGCGGGCTAATTGGGAACAGGTGCTCAGTCTTTCACAAACAAGGATTGGGTGAGGGTCACCACTTGGTAAGCAAATTGTTGAACAGTTTTAGAACAACATTTCTCAATGAGCTGTTGCAAGGAATTTAGGGATTTTACCATCTATGATCCGCAAAATCATCAAACGGTTCAGAGTATCTGGGGAAATCACTGCACGTAAGCGACGATATTACAGACCTTTGATCCCTCAGGCGGTACTGCATCAAAAACCGACATCAATGTGTAAAGGATATCCCCACATGGGCTCAGGAACACTTCATAAAACCACTGTCAGTAACTAGAGTTGGTCGCTATATCTGTAAGTGCAAGTTAAAACTCTACTATGCGAAGCAAAACCCATTTATCAACAACACCCAGAAACGCCGCCGGCTTGGCTGGGCCCGAGCTCATCTAAGATGGACTGATGCAAAGTGGAAAAGTGTTCTGTGCTCTGATGAGTCCACATTTCAAATTATATTTGGAAACTGTGGACATGGTGTCCTCTGGAACAAAGAGGAAAATAACCATCCAGTGTGTTGCAGGCGCTAAGTTCAAAAGCCAGCATCTGTGATGGTATGAGGGTGCATTGGTGCCCAAGGCATGGGTAACTTACACATCTGTGAAGGCACCATTAATGCTGAATGGTCCATACAGGTTATGGAGCAACATATGTTGTCATCCAAGCAACATTATCATGGACGCCCCCGCTTATTTCAGCAAGACAATGCCAAGCCACGTGTTACAACAGCGTTGCTTCGTGGTAAAAGAGTGCTGGTACTTTCTTACAGTTCAGACCTATCTCCCATCGAAAATGTGTGGTGCATTATGAAGCGTAAAATACGACAGCGGAGACTCCGGACTATTGAACGAATGAAGCTCTACATAAAACCAGAATGGGCAAGAATTCAACTTTCAAAGCTTCAACAATTAGTTTCCTCAGTTCCCAAATGTTTATTGAGTGTTGTTAAAAGAAAAGGTGATGTAACACAGTGGTGAACATGCCCTTTCCCAACTACTTTGGCATGTGTTGCAGCCATGAAATTCTAAGTTAATTATTATTTGCCCAAAAAATTTAGTTTATGAGTTTGAACACAAATATCTTGTCTTTGTAGTGCATTCAATTGAATATGGGTTGAAAAGGATTTGAAAATCATTGTATTCCGTTTATATTTACATCTAACACAATTTCCCAACTCATATGGAAACAGGGTCTGTATATTCTCACTAATAACAAGTGCACTTTTCTTGGTAGAAAAAAAAACAAGACCTCTTTGCTCAAAATGTTGAAAAATGATCTGATCTGATCTGAATCACAATTGATCCACAGCAACTTTCCGAAGCATCAAACTGGTGTATATGTGGTTATAGCAGAGGTCGGGAACCTTTTTGGCTGAGAGAGCCAAGAAGCCAAATATTTTAAAATGTATTTACGTAAGAGCCATATAATATATTTTTAACACTGAACACAACTAAAAGTGTAAATGTTTAAGTAAGACCAACATTTCTAGAGTATAATAGGTCTCTTATTCTTTTTAATAACATTGTTATTCTGAAGCTAACTTACGAGGGGGCGTGGCCTGCGGGTCTGCAGCAAAGCGGGGTGTTGCCAGGACCGGCCTCGAAATCAGCGACAGGTGTGTAAAAGGCCCACCTGGGCCTTGTTAAATAACCCCCAAGAGGGCTAGCCCTACACTAACCAATAATAAATAAATTATTTCTTACCCTTAAGGCAACTTCTTGAACAGGTGCGGTAGAAAAAGGATGGATGGATTCAAATGCATGAGCATTTTTATATTTTTTATGTTATTTTTAACACTGTGATTACAAGTGGAATTACTCATTACTTATTGTGTTAAGTAGTGTCAGCTCAGATTTATCCGAGAGCCAGATGCAGTCATCAAAAGAGCCACATCTGGCTCGCGAGCCATAGGTTCCCTTCCCCTGGGTTATAGTGTATATATATATATATATTCATTCTGCTTTGCACACTCTTGGAGTCAACATGTGCATAGTCATGTACATAGTGTCATGTACATAGTGTATATACTCCCCCCCCACCATTTTTTGTATATATTCTTTTTCAAATCACCTGACATGTATACCGTGTATATGTACATAAGTTATCAATTTTTTCAACATATTTTTTTATATACATGTTACAGGTTACCGTATTTTTTGGAGTATAAGTAGCTCCTGAGTATAAGTCGCACCCCTGGCCAAACTATTAAAAAAACTGCGACTTATAGTTCGAAAAATACGGTGTATATATTTTATTATTGAATGTATCAAATGTGATGGATATTTAATAGACCACAATGGAAACCAGCCGTTTGGCTTTTTGTGCCACCCATTTGCCTTTTCAAAGCATTACATGGATTCAATTATTTAAGATGTCAATAAACTTCTCAATCAATCAATGAATGACCTCCAAGTTTAGAGCCATTTATTCCTAAAGATACATTTGTGAAACATTGTTGGACTTAAGACTGTCGATTGATAAGAATTACAACGAATGTCAAACTACAGCTGTCTTCAAAACTTCTAATTATTTCAGACAACATTCAATTTGGCTTATCCATCTCATGATTCTTCAAAGAGTGATTAACCCTTCCAACCATTCACTTTCATTCTCGCCTTACCTGCCCTAGCCCCTTTTCACCCGATCCCCGCCACCCCCTCATCTCATGACGAGTGCCAACCTAATACCTCTTCACCCTTTTTTTTTTTTTTTTTTTTTTTCCATCCCTGTCCTCCCACCCCCCGGGACTTGCATTCAATTGTGCTATCTTCCTGCAGCAGGCCTGTCAAATGCCCCGTCATCTAGCGAGGCAAATCGGCCTGGGAATGGTGGGGTGGTTTCAGGGTTGCGAGACACACTGAGAAAGAGACAGCAATGCATTGAAATAGGAGGAAAGGAAGCAATACGATGGCATGAGTGGACACAAAAGGTAAGTTATGCAAAAAAAAAAAAGTAAGCGAAGGAGCACGACAACAGTGATTATTCAAATCAAAAAATTCTGATTGAGGACAGAACTAAAACAAATAGACGTATAAATGTTACACAAATAGAAATTCATGACTCCCCTTGATTGACAACACTAAATTGGCCCAAGTGTGTGAATATGAGTGTGAATGTTGTCTGTCTATCGATGAGGTGGCGTCTTGTCCAGGGTGTACACTGCCTTCCGCCTGATTGAAGCTGAGATAGGCACCAGCGCCCCCCGCGACCCCAAAGGGAATGAGCGGTAGAAAATGGATGGACTCCTCCAAGAAGGTAAATTCTTGTCACCTTATGCAAACCTGCCAATTAAATTAGTTACAAGTTCACTAGAATTAAATCTGCTTTTTCCAAAATAGTCCCCAACACGTCCCTTTGTAAATATATTGTGGATCCTTCTGATACAATTAAAACCACTTTTGGGATTTGTTGTTGTTTTTTAATCTGTTTGTTAATAATTACATTGTTCCCAGAATGCTGGGCAGTGTCAGCTCCTCCAGTCTTCTTTGTTCTGCTTTAATTAAAACAATGCAAACAATACTGTCATGAGCTCTCATGATTATTCTTTTTTTTCTTGATTTTTTTACCTTGTCCAGTGCTCCATTTGTCACCACTCCTCCCTCACCTGTCCCTGGTTGCCAATCAAGACACACCTGTCCCTGGTTGCCAATCAGAATGCTTCTTGTTACAGCCCTGTCATTTGTGCCTAAACATGCTTCCACTTGCCTGATTTATTTTTATTTGTCATTAAATTAATTTGTTTTACCTGCGCTTCGCCTGCCTGCCGTCTCTGCATCCTGGGTTTCCAGACCAACAAGACAATCGTAATTGACAGCGTGAATGCACGTTATCGTATTTGGCTTGAATGGCTACTTTTATTTGGAATTTGATTTCTAAATCTAATCCATATTTGTTCAATCCGTTCTTTTAAACCACTGTTGATAATTAATGTGAGATGTTGTTAGTGAATCCATTCATTCATCCATCCATCCATCCATCCATTTTCTCTCACTGGTCCAAATTGTATTCTAACATATCATTTTTAATATGTTGAGCAACATTTAAAAAGGGGAACTGCACGTTTTGGAGAATTTTGCCCATCGTTCACAATCATTGTGGAAGACAAGACAATGGATGTATTTTTTTTAATTTTCATTCTAAATAGTAAATAAATGCGATGAAAAGATGGAGCCCATAGGAGTCACTATGTTCTGCCTAGAAAAGCCCTTAAGATATCCAAACACCTCAATTAAGGTTGTATATACATGATGTAAGTATATATGTAATGTGGAAAAAGGCACCTCTTACACTAACGTTTAATCTTAAATGTTTTGATCATTTCAAGAATATGCGGTGCATTTATCTATAAAAAGGCATCAGAATGTATGCTTTTTTTTTCATGACTGATTATTACTTTTTGAGAGCCAACAAAAATAATAAAAAATAATTTACTATACAATGTCTGCTGTCATTAGGATGCCGACTAATGGATGTTCATATATTCCCATTTAGGTAAACAATGTCTCATAATTCCCGCAAAAAAAAGTGGATGGAACCAAGCGTCTTTTTGTGTTTTTCTCGCAATTTCCAGGTCTAAATTGGCTGTCAAAGTGTACCAATGTGTCAGAATACGTACTCGGCAGTCTAATATCCAGGTGAGATGCATGATTTATGATCTACAATAAAGTTTGTTGAGCAAGAAGCAGCTGATCAGTCGATCATGTCAATTGGCACACAGCTTGTCATCACGGCGCTACTATAAATAGTTTGTCTGCGTTAGCGCTTATAATAACATTGTCACTAATACTTGGTTAACTTTCAAGTCCCGAGAGGTAACTGGAGTATAGTTGCCGCTTTTTGAATGTTTTTATTGGGTTTTACGGGCGAAAAAGAGAACCTCCCATTGGACTTTTCTTTACGAGTTAGAACGCATTAAAAAATATACATCTGTTGTCATGTCTTTCATAATGATTGTGAACCATAAATCAAATCAAATCAACTTTATTCATAAAGCACATTTAAAATTTACAACAGGGATAGCCAAAGTGCTGTACAGTATAGGCAAAATTACAATTACAGTTCCCCTTTGAGGGGGCATTTTTAAGTCATATGAAGAACACAGTATAGTAGACTCGGACTTGAGTTGGTTCACTAAAAAGGGTACATTTAAATACATACATAAATGTCAACTTTCCCATTTTTCCTGGGAAATCTTGTTTTTTTTTGCGCTTGTTTTTCCAGCGTTATACCAGTCTCAATTTATTTCCCATTTTTATTTTTTTAAATCTATTTTATACGTATAAATTGTGTAAATATTCTGACAAAATCAGTAGGAATGAGTATTGTGTACATTTTTACAGATATAAGTAACAAAATGATACAGTAGGAAAGGGATTCATATGGCACACCCACCAACCTTGAGACCTCCGAATTTGAGTGATTGGGGGTGGGGGGCTGTTTTTTTTTTTTTTTTTTTTTTTTGGGGGGGGGGGGGGGGGGGGTTGAGGTGGGCGGAGCGGAGTATATTTATAGTTAGAATTCACTGGAATTCAAATATTTCTTTTATATATATTTATAAAAGAAATACTTGAATTTCAGTGTTCATTTATTTACACATATACACACACAACACTCCTCTCTACTCATTGACTCATTGTTGGATTTGAAAGTGCAATGCTTTGCAGCCAGTAGCACAGCCTTTGAAGGACAATAGGTATGGGCAGCATCTGTGAAATTTAATTTGCAGGAAAGGAGTGAGTTTAGGGTTGAATTGTCCATCCTCGTTCTATTCTCTGTCACTGTCTTTTTTTGGACATTACTACTTTCCGTAGTTTTGAAGCAATGCATGATGGGAATCCGGATGTTGTGTGTCAGTGTATTAACGTGCCGGCTGGAATAAATACACGCTGAGAAAAAGCTCTGTGACTGTCTATTTTATGGGTTATAGATCAACCTTTGGATAACGGAGACATACATAATAGTCTCCTTGTCGTTGTGTGTGCAGTTGTGCACTGAGCTCCAAAAGCTGTGGATGTTATAACGTGACTAGGCCGGCATGCTGTTTAAATGGAGGAAAAGCGGGCGTGATGACAGGCTGTCCTCACTCAGGTCCGGCTGGAAATCGGGAGAAATTCGGGAAAATGGTTGTCCTGGGAGATTTTCGGGGGAGGCACTGAAATTCCGGAGTCTCCCGGAAAATTCGGGAGGGTTGGCAATTATGTCGTGACAATTTACCTGACATGTGAAATGTGACGAATTGGGCGGGGGTTGCACTACGCACTTTAGTCGCCAGACAGCAGTAGAGTGTTGAATATCTTAAAATATGTTTTGTGATAACTCCAACTTTGACCACAGCATCAGTTGCTGTGCTTTCCATCATTTTCAGCATTACTGCGTTGTAAAACGATTAACCCCCCACCCATTCCTCTTACGCGAGATGAAGCCGTATAAATCTTTTACTTGCTGTCTTGAATGGTGCATTAACGGTGTCATGTCATAATTATCACAACAAAACCCAAATAATTACAGAACACAGCGAATGTGCAAATAAACAAGCCTGTGTAAGCTATGTTCCTGAGACCCTTATTTTGTCAGGCAGCATTTGGCATACAGCGCTTTTTATTTTGAAGGTCGGAAGTGTGCTGTTTTTCTTCTGGGCTTTTGATGGCTGTTGTGTTTTGATGAGAAAAGAGGCTGTGTTCAGATAAATAAAAATAAAAAAAGTACACCTGTCAAGTTCCTGCCTGCCGTCCTCTCCACATCAAGCCTACACAACATCAGCGATCACCTGACATGGCCCACAGTCACACTTGTGTTGTATCGTGGACGTTCAGAACTTCGAAGTTTGTGAACGCAACTTGCTGGCCTGAGCCGTGTTGGTGCATCATGAGAAATTGGGATTGTGTTGGTTTGAAGAGTGCAGTGCTCAGAGCGCTGCAGCGTAAAATGTGTGTGTTTGTGTGCATGGGTGTGTGTGTGTGTTTCAGACTGTGTGTGTGTCTGCATCGCTGCACTTCTGTGTCAATGCATTCTTCTAGCACTGAAAAGCGGCACCAATAGCCAGAGGTGGGACCAAGTCATTGTTTTGCAAGTCACAAGTAAGTCTCAAGTCTTTGCCATCAAGTCCGAGTAAAGTCTCGAGTCAAGACAGGCAAGTCTCGAGTCGAGTCCAAGTCAAAACTGAAAAGTCTCAAGTCAAGTCCCAAGTCCTGCCTTTTGAGTTTCGAGTCATTTCAAGTCCTTTTAACCACAGACTAATATATTTACACAGATTGTGTATGCTTTTAAAACGCTGTATGTATTTATTATAAAAGAAAATAGTGCTGACATTGCACTTCATAATAGCACTATTAACCAGTTATTTTAAACATGTAACTCATTCCTTTACAGAATAAACACATTTGAAAAAACAAGTGCAACTGTAATTATTTGCACAAATGTGTTATCATTGTATTTCCATAGAATATTGCATTGTAACTAGTTCCACAGCAGTTTCCATCCTGTTTTTACCTTATCTCATTGATCTCATCTCAAACTGTATGTGTTTTAAAGTGTGCGTACACATGAAAACCGTAAATACATGAACATAACAATGAACAGAGTTGTAATTTTTAGATGTCAGGGCCCTATGGAATTTGTACACATATTCTTAATATAGTATACATTTTAACTGACCTTTATTTGACTATGTTTGTCTTTTTGTAGGTGGCTTAAATACGCGGTGCTCCTGACCGCCGTCTAACGTTACGTTACTGTTTGTGATACATTCACTAAAGTAACATTATGTGTAGGTACCTCATGCAGCTCTGCTTAAAAAAAATCACTTGACAAAAAGTATGAATAAGGTGGCGAACTGCAGTGGCCGCAACAGATTGTAGTGTTTGCAATGACGTTATAACCATAGACATCTTATACTGTAAGTAAATCCAGCATTGGCTGCTGTGACGCGAGCAATTTGGCCACCATCTTGAAGTGGTAATGAGGAGCTGGAGAGCAGCCTAAACTGACAGTTGAGAGGTAGAAAACAAAGATGCCGGGCTGGTGTTCAGCGTTTTCCTGCTTAAATGAGTGGACTGTTGAAAATAGGAACCGGGGGATTACTTTTCACAAGTAAGATTTAACATTAACATACTATTGGTAGTATTTTGTCAAAAGAATATTATCACAGAGCTGCGAAGGAGCAAAGATCTTCAATATTTGTATATGAAAATCACAAATAAATCTTTTGGAGGAGGATGACCCCCCTATTGGTATTTGGTTTAGAAACTTTCAGCCCCACCTAAAACAAAATTCACCAGCCACCACTGATTATGATGCATTCATCCTTTTAGGCAAAACCCAAGACAATACTCTCTTAATAGTATAATTGTAACCAGGGATAAGTCCTCAAGTAACAATATTCAAATACTAACTTTGTTGGGTAAGACAGAATTTGTTTTTTTTCTGAATTCGGGGAAACAGATTGGTGGCTTTAGCTGATATAAAGACTTTCAAGTGTTTATACTGTATATGTTTAAGTATTTGGCAGACACTTTTATCCAAAGCAACATACATGAAAAATACATATAAAACAATCACTGTAATCATGATCGTTTACGGGAATAATGTAATAGAAAATGTCAATAGAAAGTGTCAAGACAAAAAAAAACTCTCTGCTGTTGCAGCAACAGAGATAAATTATATTGGTCCGTAACATATATAGATATCTACTATATTCATACATTGTTAATGTAGGATATACACATGTATATATAACCTAATCATATTGTTTCTTCAATTTAAAAATAGCTGACCGTTTTTTCCCCTTCTCTGGGACAGTTTTGATCTTGGACGTCTGGTCACTTATAGCATCCATCCATCCATCCATCCATTTTCTACCGCTTATTCCCTTGTGGGGTCGCGGGGGGCGCTGGCGCCTATCTCAGCTACAATCAGGCGGAAGGCGTGGTACACCCTGGACAAGTCGCCACCTCTTCACAGGGCCAACACAGATAGACAGACAACATTCACACTCACATTCACACACTAGGGCCAATTTAGTGTTGCCAATCAACCTATCCCCAGGTGCATGTCTTTGGAAGTGGGAGGAAGCCGGAGTACCCGGAGGGAACCCACGCATTCACGGGGAGAACATGCAAACTCCACACAGAAAGATCCCGAGCCTGGATTTGAACCCAGGACTGCAGGAACTTCGTAGAATATTCTATTATTGTTAAGCAAACTATGAACACGCCAAAACATGTGTCCTTTATCGTAGTTACACGTATGACAAAAAAAGCGCGTGAAAATCAGTGGTATTCAGTGAGATAAAATGCGCTGACAGTTCATTGCTCCTGCCAAAAGAATTGCACTGAGTGGAGTGGATCACCACTCCAAGATGGCGGTCGCGCGTCTCGTCTCGTCAGCGCCAGTAGTGGTCGATGCTGCGTCTAGTTATAAGATGTCTATGGTTCTAACGTTAGCAGTGAGTTTACAGTCTCACTGATTTAACTACACAGCAAATAAAAGTTACGTTTCTCAGCCAATAAACGTTAGCTTAAATTAAAAAATTACCCGTCTTTGTGCATTTTCAAATGTCGAACGAAGTTGGAAGTTGTTGCGTCTCCGTCTGTAATCTTCCAACCGCATGTTTGCATACGCTAATTCGTTATTTGTTGACCAAGTCGTTGTTTTAATACCCGAACAAAACTATTTTTGGCATAACTTTTCCTCACTGGCGCTTTGTTTAAGAGCTCTTCTGTGTTGGTTTTCCTGCAATTTGATTGGATGAATACTGTGTGACGAAAATAACGTGGATGTAATTTGATTGGCTGTTGTACTGACAGGTAGCGCACAGGCTGTCATCGCACTCATGTTGACAGACACGCGTACACAATGGAAGATACGGAGCGCTCCTGAATAACTTTTTAATTGTTGGGTTTTGGGGAAAGTAGCAAGTCATGTCAAGTCAAAAGGCTCAAGTCCAAGTCAAGTCACAAGTCATTGATGTTAAAGTCTAAGTCGAGTTGCAAGTCTTTTTACATTTTGTCAAGTCAAGTTTAAAGTCATCAAATTCATGACTCGAGTCTGACTCGAGTCCAAGTCATGTGACTCGAGTCCACACCTCTGCCAATAGCTACTTCTATTACTACTACTGTTTACGTTGACACCGGTGCAAAAAAGGCACTGAGTTTCGATACATATTCCCAAGTTTTTGGAGCAGGCAGGTACACCCTAGCATTCTTTTTGTAAGACACTTACGTGATCCTTGAAGGAGACCAGAATTCTGCTTTTGTTTGCATTTACACAGCATTAAAAGTGGCTTCCTAAACATTGTTTATCTGATCAATACAGTGGTGACCTGATCTGAAATTTTCCAGGACCTGGCTTCAAACCCCGGTCATGCCAAGACACATTTAATGGAAGTGTTCCTGTGATAAAGAGACCACTAAAGTTTTGCTGTGCAGCTTGATTTAATACTTCAGTCGATTTTCACGAAGCATATCCCTTAAGGACATTGCACAGATTTATTAAAGAGTATATGTTTGCTTTACACTGGTGCAAGTCTCTATAAAGTTTTACAAGAATGGTACTTTGAAAATAAACTACGAAAAGGTTTTGTCTATTTTGTTTTGGAGATATTCCGTCTGTTCATCAGGATTTTGTTCATATAAGCTCTAAATGGGCATGTAAGCTACAATGCTGCCAGTCTATAGTCGTGGTCAAAAGTTTACATACACTTGTAAAGAACAATATATCATCGCTTTCTTGAGTTTCTAATAATTTCTACAATGGGACGGCGTGGCGCAGTGGGAAAGTGGCTGTGCGCAACCCGAGCGTCCCTGGTTCAATTCCCACCTAGTACCAACCTTGTCACGTCCGTTGTGTCCTGAGCAAGACACTTCACCCTTGCTCCTGATGGGTGCTGGTTGGTGCCTTGCATGGCAGCTCCCTTCATCAGTGTGTGAATGTGTGTGTGAATGGGTAAATGTGGAAGTAGTGTCAAAGTGCTTTGAGTACCTTGAAGGTAGAAAATCGCTTTACAAGTACAACCCATTTATTTAACTCTTATTTTTTTGTGACAGAGTGATTGGAGTACATACTTGTTGGTCGCAAAAAAAAATTCATGAAGTTTGGTTCTTTTATGAATTTATTATGGGTCTACTGAAATGTGACCAAATCTGCTGGGTCTAAAGTATACATACAGTAATGTTAACATTTGATTACATGTCCCTTAGCAAATTTCACTGCAATAAGGCGCTTTTGGTAGCCATCCACAAGCTTCTGGCAAGCTTCTAGTGGAATTTTTGACCACTCTTCTTGACAAAATTGGTGCAGTTCAGCTAAATTTGTTGGTTTTCTGACATGGACTTGTTTCTTCAGCATTGTCCATATGTTTAAGTCAGGACTTTGGGAAGGCCATTCTAAAACCTTAATTTTAGCCTGATTTAGCCATTCCTTTACCACTTTTGACGTGTGTCTGGGGTCATTGTCCTGTTGGAACACCCAACTGCGCCCAAGACCCAACCTCCATATTATTTTCGGGTCTCCCCATGTTTAGCATTAAAAGATTACAGTTGGCACAAAATGCGGTTGCTAGACTTTTGACAAGAGCAAGAAAGTTTGATCACATTACGCCTATACTGGCTCACCTGCACTGGCTTCCTGTGCACTTAAGATGTGACTTTAAGGTTTTAGTACTTACGTATAAAATACTACACGGTCTAGCTCCATCCTATCTTGCTGATTGTATTGTACCATATGTCCCGGCAAGAAATCTGCCTTCAAAGAACTCCGGCTTATGAGTGATTCCCAGAGCCCGAAAAAAAAGTCTGCGGGCTATAGAGCGTTTTCTATTCGGACTCCAGTACTCTGGAATGCCCTCCCGGTAACAGTTAGAAATGCTACTTCAGTAGAAGCATTTAAGTTCCATCTTAAAACTCAATTGTACACATTATTATGTTAGATCCACTATGGACTGGACTTTCACAATATTATGCAAGATCCACTGGACGTCCATTTCACTGGTCGCCCGGGGGGTCACATCTGTGGTCCCCTCCAAGGTTTCTCATTGTCATTCCATTGGGTTGAGTTTTTCCTTACCCTGATTTGGGATCTGAGACGAGGATGTCATTGTAGCTTGTGCAGCCCTTTGAGATATTTATGATTAAGAACTATATAAGTAAACTTTGATTAATTGATTGATTGATGATTTTAGGTTGTCCTGAAGAATTTGGAGGTAAACCTCCTTTTTCATTGTCCCATTCAAAGCACCAGTTCCATTTGCAGCAAAACAGGCCCAGAGCATAATACTACCACCACCACGCTTGGCGGTAGAAATGGTGTTCCTGGGATTAAAGGCCTCACCTTTTCTCCTCCAAACATATTGCTGGGTATTGTGGCCAAACAGCCAATTTTTTATTGATATAGATAATGTGTCTATCTCAATGTATACTGATATTGGTTTATCGTCCAGCCCTAGTTACAACAATACACTACTACACGCTACAGTGCGTGTGCAAGCCAGTCTGTCATACAAGAGGATAGAGAAAACTAAGGAACTTATTGACAACAACTGAATAAAAATGGTTGGCTCGCACAAAGCTCTTCCGTTGAACCTCTACCATTTATGGAGATATCCACCTAAGGCAAAAGTTTAAAATTTCAAACAGCTTGTTTAAAGCAAGTTTGGAAGAAAACAAGTTGGTTCTATAATGTATCCGTGGTTTGATTTCAACAAAAAAACTGATTTTGATAAGAAACAAAAGTGGGTTTTGGGCAATAGGGCCCCGAAAAAGTACCCTTTTTAAATAAACCTGTCATGCTTTGCGTTGACATTTGTGTTGTCTACCATAAGTCACACCCACTAAATTTTAGAAGAAAAAAATATGTTTCCATTTTTAGCCGCACCTCATACCACATAAGCTGCAGATAAATATGTTGTGAAATTAGTTATTGACACAAAAATGTTCTGTAAATGTTTATTTACATACCTTAATTGTTTCCAAACGGTGTCTGTAACACGGCAAAAAAAAGTTTGATCAAACAAAACCGACGTCATCCTCATGAACCCACTAGCTGCGGAAGCTAGTTCCCCAATCAGCTAAACAGACTCAATAACCCCACGGTGACTTTTTGGTGAATTTACGAGGCTGAAACTTTACAAAAAGAATGTTAATAATTAGGGGTGGGCAAATTAGTGCGTTAATTATGAGTTAACTCATCAATCTATTAACGCCGACAATTATTTTATCGCACATTTGCGTATGTTGTTTACATGCTTTTATTTTGTTAACGCCTTTTCTTAACAAGATGGCGTCGCCCGGCGTCGAGGGGCTCTTGGTAAAGATGGAACATTTGGCAAAAATACGGGACAATTCTGCAAATTTCATGGTTGGCTTACTCCGGGATCACTTTCGACCGCCAGACAATTCTGAATGTAGATAGATCGGGCCGTTTTGGACTGAATGACGCGTGCTTGCTAGACCGGCTAGCTAGCATGGGAATACTTTGCCGGCTACATCCAGCGGCTTGTGAAGCAGCGGAGTATTTGTGTTGTCTGTCTATTTATCAATAATGCAGACGAGGCGTATTGGCTCAGTTCTTAACGTTTACTTTCAGAGCGTGCATATCACAACATACAAGATGCCGTCATGGCGACACAACCTATACCGGGCTACCGCGCATGCGCGTCACTCCTGTTGCATGCTGGGTAGGGTAGTACTTTTATTCCCTGGCTCATAACGTCACAATATAGTACCATGTATATGATGCGTCCAGTTTATCAAAGCACCAAGCAAACAATCGGAAAATTCCCATCATATCAATTCCTAGATATGGTCATAATTATTTTAAGTGCACTACGCAGAATAAACACAACATTATTAATATTGCTACTACGGATAATTTGATAAAAAATTCCCTAAAACAGCCCACTACCTATAATATAGGTTTTTTAAACATAAGATCCCTGATAAAAAAAAATGTTTCTGCTGTTACCTCAGAAATTGCCTGTTCAGATGTTATGATTGTGGCTCAGAGATTTGTATGTAGATTATATTTATTTTCCATAACAAACAGAATAACTTAAATATCCTGGCAGTGGTAGTAATAAGCTTAAATGTTTGTATTTACATTTTTTGAGTTGATTTTCATACAATATGCTATTTAACTGCTACTGTTTAACAAGGACTGATTTAAATTGTGTTTGCACAACAAATATTTTGGCGCTTTTGTTCATGTGGGGGAATATTCCAATAAAGGTGCACTACACACTACTTTTGAATTCATTATTGGGCTTTGCGTATACAATGCAGTTAATCGCGATTAATCAGAGAAATAGTGCGATTAACTTCGATTAAATTTTTTAATCGTTGCCCAGCCCTATTAATAATACATACAAAGACACCCGTAGAAGTGTCTGAATATTAGCCAATGCTAACGACGCTAGCTTCATTAGAATACGATAGCACGTACAAGTAAGCAAGAAATCACTCCTTCAGACAATAGACATGGGATGTTTTTTTTAAATATCTATTTTTTTGTTATTTTGTAAAACCTACTAACATTGCTTGGAGTGATTAGTGAATGATTTCTATTTCCTTTATAAGTTACACTTTTTTGAAGAAAATAGCACTGTTATTCAAAAAACAGGTCTTTAGGAGGTTAAAATGTCAACGCAAAAGTCTTTAAACGTGTTTACACTTGACCAAGTTCCTCTATACAACAGGACCAGGAATCTGTGTAGAAAATGTTACATCCCCAAGATTTGAACAGAACTTGGGGGCCGGTATGGTGTCAATCCTGGGCCAAATTTGGTCTCCAGGCTGTCAGTTGAAGAGCTTTTATTTGTATATAGTTTGTTATTTCCATCAAAAAATTGGTCTCAGAAAAATGAGTTAATCTCTTTGAGGGAAGGCATCAACCCTATTACTTAGTGAGACAGAAATGTGGTGCAACCAAAACTACGTAATTGAGGTTGGGGACGGTAATTATTTACAATACGTACAATTCATTGCCCTGGGGAAAACAACAAAAAAAAGGAAGCTTTGTCCTTATATTGAGATTGACATAATACAGTCCAATATTGTTAACGGGACTGAGAAAGAACACATGCTCAAGTTGCCCGTCTAGTACTAAGTTCAACAGGTCCAAAGAAGTACGTATAAGACAAGGTAATACGTTTTATGTCTTAGATCAGGGGTAGGGAACCTATGGCTCTAGAGCCAGATGTGGCTCTTTTGATGACTGCATCTGGCTCTCAGATAAATCTTAGCTGACATTGCTTAACACGATAATTATGAATAATTCCGCTGGAATTCACAGCGCTAAAAATAACGTTCAAAATATAAAACATTCTCATGCATTTAAATCCATTCATCCGTTTCCTACTGCAACTGTTCAAGAAGTCGCATTAATGGTAAGAAGTATTTTATGTCACAATGGGGGGTCGCAGCTTGCTGCGGGGTGTTCTCCCAGGAAGGCAGACAGACTACTCGGGATATGGCATTTAGGTAAAAACATGACTTAATTTAAACTAAAAAAAGATACAAACAAAAATCGCTCACAGCGGAGGCACAACTTGGGCTAAGAAAGAAAGCTAACGCATAAACAGACTATGAACATAAATCAGACAAAACTTACTTGGCATGGCTTGAAGCACGAAACTATGGCAAGGCATGTAACAAGTCAGCACAGAGCAAGAAAAGATCACATTGACGCCAGGGCGACTGACTGGCAACGACAAGCTTAAATACTGCCTCTGATTAGTGCTCGGGAAGCAGGTGAGCGGGCATTTTGTCCACCAGAGACAGGTGGACAAAATGAGTAACCAAGGAAACCAGACAAGGGAGTGGAAAAAAACAGGAACCTAAAGAGTCCAAAAGACAAACACCACATGGCCAAACAAAAACATGATCAACAGACATGACATTTTATTTATTATTGGTTAGCTTCAGAATAACAATGTTATGAAAAAGAATAAGAAACTTTTTATACTCTAAAAATGTTGGTCTTACTTAAAAATGCACGCATTTAGTTGTATTGAGTGTTAAAAAATATGATATGGCTCTCACGGAAATACATTTTGAAATATTTGGCTTTCATGGCTCTCTCAGCCAAAAAGGTTCCCGACCCCTGTCTTACATTATTTAGTGATATATATTTATATGTGAAACAATGCACATTATTGAACATACGCCATGTAAATGTACCAGATTGTAGCCAAAGGCTAATTTAAAACTATCGTCCTTAGCAGGTTAACGGTATGTATATACACAAGGTCCATAAAAAACATGTTCAATAGTACAATGCAATACACAGACTCAGATAAGTGAGAGTGCGTGTGAAGTCCAGCTACTCAGCTTCCTAATGTACAACAGCAATATCAGTTTCTTCTAGACAGGATTGTCTGGGAGTCCACTGAGCACAGGTGCTCCAAAAAACAATTGCAAGTCTAAATTGCGATGGAAGCCTCTGCAGCATCTCTCCTTAGTCTCTT
Source organism: Nerophis ophidion (assembly GCF_033978795.1). NCBI lineage: Eukaryota > Metazoa > Chordata > Actinopteri > Syngnathiformes > Syngnathidae > Nerophis > Nerophis ophidion. The sequence continues at coordinate 46,222,315 of NC_084618.1, forward strand.
CACATGCACCAACTGCCTGCTCTATTTAAGTCCCACGATCATTGGGATCACGCAAAGTCTAAATCTCTCAATAACAGCAATAAGGGGGAATACATTGGAGTTTGTGGCTGGGTTAAAACAAGCCTTACGATTTATGGACAGACCTTCTGTCACTCCCCCCCCTTTCCACCTTGGTTACTAAAAGGATTGATTGATAAATTGAAACTTTTATTAGTAGATTGCACAGTACAGTACATATTCCGTACAATTGACCACTAAATGGTAACACCCGAATATTGATTGATTGATTGAAACTTTTATTAGTAGATTGCACAGTTGAGTACATATTCCGTACAATTGACCTCTAAATGGTAACACCCGAATAAGTTTTTCAACTCGTTTAACCAATTCATGGTAAAGGGCAGTCATACATTGGTGGTTTAAACGGCAGTTCGCCGTGCTCCGCCAAAGACAATGCTAGCACTGTACAAAAAACCTGGTCATCCGTCACTAATCCGGCACAAACTCTGAGAATTGCGGGAACTCA